>NC_085880.1:14579819-14597319 GCF_034702125.1 Engraulis encrasicolus | reverse complement strand
GCAGCTTCCCTCTGGACTCCACCCACCACTAGACTGCGTGCAACCCCAATAAAGGAGGTGGAGCTGGTCGAGGGCATCCATGGCCTAATAGATAGGGGGTTGGCTTTGTGATCAGAGGGTTGCAGGTTTGATTCTTGTGATATCCATGGCTGCAGTGTGCTTTTGAGCAATGTACCTAATCTCAAATTGCTCCAGGCACGGTAACCGACACACTGTGACTGTAAGCCGCATTGGACAAAAAGCATCCGCTACTGTAACAATAACGCTACACTGGACGTTACGTTACTTAGTTACAAGTTACAAGTTGCGTCAAATGCACGTTTTCCTCAACAAAATAAAGTTCGGGAGAAGTGTAATAAAATTTGACAGGTCCAAATCAACACCTGCACTCTCTTCCCTGCTCGTCTGTCATTCGTTGATATTGGGCATGAACAGACGGGCACGCCTTATTATTCACCTGAGTCTAATTCTCCGTTCAGCCACCATTCGACAGAATTGCAGTGCAATGACACCTTGCATACCCGTCAATGATCAGCACCACATTTATTCCTTGCTCACCTGTTCCCAGGCAGAAAATCGCTTTCTCGCTCGCATCCCCCTCTATCCGTCACCCCCTCTCTCTGTCACCTTGCTCAATTCGTTCAGAGTTCTGCCCTTGCTCCTGCTCGGTTCTGCTCGCTCTCCCAACACCCCTGGTCAGGGGGTGTCAACTCAGAGTTTGCACATATCTGCTGGTGCAGGTACTGTCCGAGCTCTAAATTGGAGCCCCGTTCTCCCGAGCCCGAGAATCGCCACTCTCGAGCTCGGCAGTACTTCAGCACCATGGCCAGCAACCTTGCCCAAATACGCTACTTCGCATTTTAATCTTAGCTCCTTGAGTGCAGCGGTCGCGCGACCCTGTGAATCACTTTTATGATCGGTCCGCCGCATGGACAGCCATTCTCCTGCAAGAACTGCATAATCACGAGAAGCCCGTTCTCCAGCGAGAAGGAAGATGTATGCATACATAGGCTACTGAATTCTAATTTCAGAAAGCGCACTAATGAAATACACATAGAAAATAATGAGCTACATTTTTTTACATTATTCACTGCACTGCCGTGTCTGGTGTAGCCAGTTCCATTAGTGGGAATCTAACTGTTACGGCAGATAAGTATTTGACATATCCAGTGTAGCCCCAGAGTATGTGTGATGTAATGTAATTAGAAGTAACACAACTGGATTAGTCAGGTTGACCACACGCGCACACACACACCCTAGTCATGCTACCTGGGCCATGCCGGTTAGGATGGTGCAGAGGATGTGCACTTGCCAATGTCTTACAATTTGTAATCTAATATTCTGAATCAATTCAAAAATAAAATTGTTAATAAAAAATAATTGTTGTCCACCTTGTGTCTCTAAGTGTGTGTGTGTGTGTGTGTGTGTGTGTGTGTGCGTGTGCGTGTGCGTGTGCGTGTGCGTGTGCGTGTGTATGTGGTACCTTTTTTTCTAATAATAATAATAATAATAATGATAAATTATAAAATAAATAGTAATAATAATAATAATAATAATAGTAATTGTGTGTGTGCATGTGAGTGTGAGTGTGTATGTGTGTGTGTATACCTGTGTATGCAGTGTTGGGTAAGTTACTTTTTTAAAGTAATTAGTTACTTTACTTTAGTTACTGTTTTCAATTGTAATTGAATTACTTTACTTATTACTAAATTTAAAAAGTAACTCGTTACATAATACTTTACTTTACTTTTCGCGGGAAAAGGGATTTTAACCAGTGTAGTGGCACACCTCATAATACACCAGCTTCCCCAGGTTGTAGACCGGCTGTGTAAATGACCTAATATTTTAATCTGTGCAAACCGTACCTCTATTGTCATTCTCACATCTAAAATCCATTTCATGATTGCCCTGTAGGCCTATTTATAACAGTGTCAATACATTTGAATTTAGTCTAACATTATGCCATAGAATAGAATAGACTTTCATTGTCATGTCAGCATGAAAATTGCCTTTAGTCTCAGAGAATAAACAGAATGTGTAGGGTGAGGTGGCCATACCAAACAGAAATGTTAGATGCAGAATTCGTTCGTGCTGGAAGAGGGTTTGATCAGGCACATTTGAATAGCCTGAAGAACGTGGCCTCAACGCAATAGTGTTGCTTGCGCTGTTGTTCTCACGTTATTCTCAATTACCTGACTCACGCTGGCTGCGGCTGCTGACGGAGCTACCCAAACTTTTTTTGTTGCAGTGTATTTAACCAATATGTCATCAGTGAGCACAACAGAGGCCATGGCGGCATTTGCGATGTAGGGTACAGCTGTTTCATTCATGCATTTACGTAACTGTGGACTCGGAATGACTAGATTTAACTGCGCAGCGAATCACTTTCACTTAACCTCTGACGTAATGTTTTTTTTTTTTAAATGATTGTGGAACTCCAAATATTGTAGTATAGGTTAAGCACATCACAGCGCAATGGGCTCATGAAAGTCCCAATGAAAGACCTTGCATGCACGAGGAAGGAGCAGTCTGCGTGCGCGCGCTCTCACACACCCACACCTGCGAGCTCAAGAAGGACTGGGGGAAAAAACAGCCCAGACAGAGCGCTCCGCGTATCTAGAACTACTAATATCAGCAAACCTGAAGATGATTTCAATTGGGTAACGAGTAACGACCGTTACGGCAGCACTGTAATTAAGTTACTGAAATTTGAAGAGTAATGTGTTACTTTCCTACGTTACTGCCAAAAGTAATTACATTTCTAATAATAATGATAATGATAATAATTAGAGATGCACCGGATCCAAGATCCGGTTCCGGATCCGGCAGGATAATAGGGTTTTTCACAGGATCCGGGTCCAGCAGGATCGTAAGCAGTGGATCCGGTATCCGGTAGGATCCTAAAAATCAGGATCTGGTGCATCTCTAGTTTTTACATAGCCTATTCTTTTCAGTCAGTCTTTCACAACCCCAATCGCTGCATGGAGTGAAAGCCGTTTGGAAGCGGCCGTTGCAGGCTGGCAGTAAGCCAATGAGTCTAAAAAATAGTTTGAGCCAAAGCAGGATCTTAAGCAGTGGATCCGGTATCCGGCAGGATCCTAAAAATCAGGATCCGGTGCATCTCTAACAATAATAATGATAATAATAAAAATAATAATATTAATAGTAATTGTGTGTGTGCGTCTCTGTGTGTGTATGTGCATGTGTACTTGTGCATGTGTGTGTATGCGTATGCGTGTGTATGTGGTGTGTCGTGTGTCGTGTGTTTCTAATTTAACCACAACAAACCTACACAGGACGTGTGTGTGTGTCATTCCAATCAGATCTGTAGCAATATGAGGACAGTTAAGGCAACTGTTGGACGAGCAAACAATGCAACTCCTGTGTGTGTGTGTGTGTGTGTGTGTGTGTGTGTGTGTGTGTGTGTGTGTGTGTGTGTGTGTGTATGTCTGTGTCTGTGTCTGTGTGTGTGTGTGTGTGTGTGTGTGTGTGTATGCTATGCTTGTCTGTAAATGCAATGAAATCTTACTTAATCTTACATAATATCCTGTTGATTGGGGAGCTTCTTCCTCAAATTGACATGAGCAAACAAGTCATAGCCACTACAGAAAACCAAGTAAAATGAGTCAGACTCACTCAGAAAAAAGTCACTGTTGACTTTCTGTGTATCGGTGCCAAAAAATGGTATCGGTGCAACACTAGCATGCACACACACAAAAACATGTATTCACACACACACACACATATATATATATATATATATTGTGACAACACGAGAGGCTTAGCTCTCAGCGGGACAGTTCAAGAAGTGCGAGGACACAAAGTTTCAAATAAAATTATGATTTATTAATGTACTTCAATTAACAGAAAAAGTCTCTTGGTTCAAAAGGATCAAATAAGGGTATCTTTTGTAAGAATCAAACATAAAGTCTCTCTTCAACAGGTAAGTATTTTCTCCCAAAGCAAAATCTTCAACCACTCGGTCAGTTCAAACAAAGGATGGCTTCAGTTCACGGGTAAGTAATTTTCCAGGTAAGTAATCCACGTGAAAGTTCAATCAATGTTCTCCAGGTAAATATTTCCAGGAAAAAGTCTCACCGAAAGGGAAAGTTCAGTCCATGTTCCTCCAATAAGCACAATCACTGGCAAAGTCAAGGCGCACAATGTTCTCTGCTTTCAAGACACCGCTCCGTTTGGCAGAGAGAGAAGTCTCACCCATGGCTGCCCCACTCCAGACTGATCCTGAGTGAGTTACTAGCTCTCTCTCTAGCTGCTCAGCTGCTCAAACAGTCATCAGGCTCAGCTGTGGTCCACTCATTGACTGCAGCAGTGGTGCCCTCTGTTGAGGTGTGCAATATCTGGTTTCCGCCACCAGATGGAGACAAAGAGGGCAGCGGTTGAAGCCATCTCACAGGGATGTAGCGTCCCTCCAGCACGCAGCCTCTCGTGACGTCACACAACCCTCCCCTCGGGATCGACGTCCTCGTCGGGCTGAAGGACGCGAAGAGGGCATCCCGGCGGGATAGGCCATCAGCGTTGCCGTGCTGCTTGCCAGCTCTGTGGGCGACAGAAAAATTAAAAGCCTGCAAACTCAGGAACCATCTTGTTATTCTACTGTTAGTTTCCTTATTTCGGGCCATCCACTGTAGAGGGGCATGATCAGAGATAACAGTGAAACGCCGGCCCAGGAGATAATAGCGTAGAGATTCCAGGGCCCAAGTAATAGCGAGGCATTCCTTTTCCACAGTAGAGTAATTTTTTTCCCTTGGCAGCAATTTCCTGCTTAGATAGAGAATGGGATGTTCCTCACCTCCATGTACTTGGGCAAGTACAGCTCCCAGACCCACCTCAGAAGCATCTGTCTGGACAATAAATTCTTTTTTGAAATCCGGCGCCACCAGGACCGGGCTGGAACACAGGGCTTCCTTCAAGCTGATGAAGGCCGCCTCCGCCGCAGGGTTCCATCTCACCATTCTTGAGTGGCGTTTAGTGGTCAGTTCTGTGAGGGGTGCAGCTATAGAGGCAAAATTTGAGATGAGTAGTAGCCGTCTGTAGTAGCCGGCTAGGCCCAAAAATGCTCTCACCTGCCTCTTTGTGATGGGCTGTGGCCAATCCTGTATGGCCCGCAGCTTGGCTTCCTGTGGCTTGACCAGTCCACGACCAATGGTGTACCCCAGGTAGTTAGTCTCACTGAAGGCCAGCTTACACTTCTTCGGGTTCGCTGTAAGACCTGCATCCCTGAGAGAGTCGAGCACAGCTTGCACACGGGGTAAGTGGCTATCCCAATCAGGACTTTGGATAACAACATCGTCTAGAAATGCTGCCGCATACCTTTTATGTGGGGTGAGGACTCGATCCATCAAACGCTGGAAAGTAGCGGGGGCCCCATGGAGACCGAAGGGAAGTCGGGTGTACTGGTAGAGTCCCCCTGGTGTTGCAAAGGCCGTCTTCTCCTTGGACGCTGGAGTCAGGGGCACCTGCCATAGCTGGGTTTCTTAGCGTCCAAAAAGGGCCTAATCGTTACGCGCTGGATAGAAGCACCAAAATCGGTGAAGACCTCCCTTAGGGTGTTCTCCATCATTTCAGAAGGGGTGCCCCAAATTTCAATGTCATTAAGGTCATTTTTATGGGGTAAATCCAAGATGGCTGCCCAAAACCAGCCAATAGTAGTAAAATGCTGTACTGCCTGGACATAATGGTGTTATGGGCCAATCCACCTATTTGTGTGTGATGTATACAAACTGAACTTTGAAAATATGTGCAAAACTTACCATAAAAACAATGTTATATATGTCTTATTTAGATTCAAAAACAGGAAAATCATAAAAACCATGGTCAGAATGAGATCACTCTACAATTGAGAGCTCATTTCTGGGCATTTAGGTATTGAACCAACATTCATTAAGAGTTTTAAAAATTTGCAGTGGGTCATATCTATAACATCCAAAAAGAAAATTGTGGTTAGAAAATTTAGGGGAGAAGAGATAAACCCTTGAACTGGGCCACACATAACTGTCCCAATGTTAGCATGCTAGCATTAGCAGGTTCAGACACTCAGTCTGCTCTTCAGATAAAGATGGCAAACAACAATTTTAATCCCACTTACACATGCGCGCACACACACAAACTACTACTACTTCCTTAGGACCCCCTCAATGATTTAACCCTAGGAGTCCAACTGAAATATATTCATATCAATCAAGTCAATAATATAGGCTATGTACATATCAAGTGTCAGTGACAGCTGTCAAATGACAAATGTATGCTGATTAATGTTCAGATATGTATATCGCAGTCCTAAGTGTACAATGGAGTGATAAGGGCATTTATGCTTAGGAAATTATGAATAATCAATATGCAATACACCATACATACAGTATATTGACAGATACTTTGTTTTAAAAGAGCAAAATGGTAACATGTCTGTTTTTCCATCTACTTTTGGCTTTAATCTAGATGACATGTTGGCTACCTAACCACTTAATTTATTGTTTGCTCGTTATTTTTTATTTGTGGGTGTGGTCCTTTGTTTAAAACATGTCTGCCTGCCTTCCCTCTCTCACATAGGCTACTAAAATAGTCTTTCAAAAACTTAAAACAACAGCATGTGGAAATCCTATTGGCTTTGGAGGGCTAACGTCTATAAGACTATACTGTACTCTACTGTATCGCACTGTACTGTACTCTACTATACTGTACTGTACTGTACTGTAATGTGATATACCGTACTGTACTCTACTGCACCGTGCAGTATGCTACTGTACTGTACTGTACTGTACTGTACTGTACCGTACTGTATGCTACTGTACTGTACTTAACTAGACTCCACCGTACTGTATGCTACTGTACTGTATGCTACTGTACTGTACTGTACTTTACTTTACTGCACCGTACTGTATGCTACTGTACTGTACTGCACCGTACTGTATGCTACTGTACTGTACTGTACTGTACTCTACTGTGCTTTATTATACTGCACCATTCTGTATGCTACTGTACTGCACTCCACTGCACTGCACTCTACTGTACAGTACAACTATAGAACTGAAACATGTAGAGCGGTGGTGCTCAAACTGTGCTACGCGTACCACTGGTGGTACTTGAGACATCTCTGGTGGTACTTGGAATACCATTATGAACCTCTCCTGTACTGACTGGCAAAAGTGAATATGGAAGGCCTTTACTGCGATATTCTAATGTTGGTTGTCAAGGTGGTACTCGGAGAGCTCAATATTTTCTCAGGGGGTACTTCACACAAAAGGTTTGAGAACCACTGATGTAGAGCATTCTGAGGACATGTACAATATTATGCAAAACGGTGTAGTGGGAATGAGTTATGTTACTGTTACCACTCAAAATCTTGAAGGTTAAAAAAAGTCGTGTGGCATTTTGTTTGGGGGGGGGCGGGGTATGATCGACTATTCTTCCGCCCAGTCTATTTATGTGCCTTGCATATCAAGAAAATGAGTCCAGGTAATGATTTACTTTCATAGTATATACCATATGAGAAGTGTTGTTCTATATAGATATTTCTCCTATGGGTAAGGGTGGCAAAAGACCTACAGTACATGTTGTCCATCAGCTGTCAGTTTTGATAGCAGTTTAAGTACTCAATGATTACTGAGCTAACTAATGCAACTTTTGACACAAGTACTAGGTGAGGACTTGTCTGCAAATAAACATTTTTTTTAAATCTCTGTCTTCTTACTCAACATACACTAAGAAATCATTCCCATTTAATTTGAACTGAAGCCATACTGTGGCCTACATGTAGGCCTATATTGAGTAATCTGTAATGCCATTCTAAAGATGACTGAAATGCTCTCACAATATGCACTTGTAAAAATATAGAATTAGGTGATCTTATGGGGTTCTTCATACATATGGAAAGGTCCTGTCCTTTACCCTCTCTCATACAAATAAAATACGTATATCTGTTATGGAAATTAGAGGATGGGGAACCTGCTACCTAGGGCATCTTGCACTGACACTATCCCATTCAAATCGAGCATTAGCAGCAGTCTATTCTCACCATAGTTTTAGTGTTGGCAATGCTCATTTTAATTCAGACCAAGAATCTTCTCAAATCGTTCACAATGTTACATGCTGTCAAGCACGTAAGCACAGACTCACCCATACTTTCACACTATGTACATTTTGTAGTTTTATCAATCTGGTCTAGCAGGCTACCCTTGCTTCATCTCTTCTGAGGACTATATTAACATTGTCAGCTAAGTATAATGTCATGTAATAACAATGTAATGCGTTACCAACATGACATATTGTATATGACATGGTAGACATTTTTTTTTCAAGGGGCACCCCTTCTAGGATGTCTTCAAATCAGTCAAGGAACACGTGTACCGAATTATATGCTTCTATCCAGCGCGTAACGATTTCTCGGCTTACAGCCCCTACTACCAGTAGCCTTTCGTGAGGTCCAGAGTCGTTAGGAAGCGGGCCTGTCCTAGAGCATCTACCATATCATCAACACGGGCCATTGGGTATGCATCGAACTCAGACACTGCATTTAGTTTTCTATAATCATTACAGAATCTCACAGACCCGTCTGGTTTCGGGACCAGTACGATTGGACTTGCCCATGCGCTTTTGGATTCCTCAATGACCCCCAATTCCAGCATTTTCTTTACCTCCTCCTCAATGACTGCTTTCCGAGCTTCTGGGACACGATATGGTCGCTGCGTTATTGTCCGGCGAGGCATGGTTCGGATGTCATGTTGGACCACCTCTGTGTGTCCAGGGAGGGAGGAGAAGACGTCCCGGTTGCGATCCACCAGCTCCAGGGTCATCTGTCGTTGATGTGGAGATAGGCCCGGACCCACTTGAACCTCTTCTCTTGCTGGTTCCATGGACTCTGTAGGGGGCAGACAACTCAACAGGGCCTCTCTGGCATGCCACTTTTTTAGTAAATTAACATGGTAAACCTGTTCATGTTTTCTTTTGTCGGGTTGTCTCACCTTGTAATTTACCTGTCCTACTCTTTCAATGACCTCGTATGGACCCTGCCAGGTTGCCAAGAACTTACATTCAACTGTCGGCACCAGAACCAGCACTCGGTCCCCAGGCTTGAATTCTCTGGGTTGGGAAGGTCGGTTGTAGGCAGCTTGTTGTTGCCGTTGAGCAGCCTCCATATGTTCACGCACTATGGGGTAGATGACCTTCATCCTTTCCTTCATTGCCCCGACGTGCTCTATCAAGGTCCGCTGTCTGCAGGGTTGTTCCTCCCAAGCCTCTTTGGCGATGTCGAGCAGTCCTCTGGGTCTGTAGGAAAGCAGAAGCTCAAAAGGTGAAAAACCAGTGGAAGACTGGGGTACTTCTCTTACGGCAAACATGAGGTATGGTATCAGCTGATCCCAGTTGCGTCCGTCCTCTCCAATCGCCTTCCGCAGCATGGCTTTCAAGGTTTTGTTAAAGCGTTTCACTAGCCCATCTGTCTGAGGGTGGTAGACCGACGTCCTTAGCTGTTTGATTTTCAGTAGAATGCAGAGCTCCTTCATCACTCGGGACATGAATGGGGTTCCTTGGTCGGTCAGGATCTCTTTAGGGATGCCCAGGCTAGTGGAGAGCAAGAACAGTTCTTTAGCAATTTGTCTGGCCGTAGCCTTTCTTAGTGGGATGGCCTCTGGATAACGGGTTGCATAATCCAGTATCACTAAGATATACTGGTGCCCTCTGGAACTCCTTGGTAAAGGGCCCACTATATCTAGCCCAATCCTTTCAAAGGGCGTTTCAATGACTGGCAGGGGAATCAATGGATTTCTATATGAGGGCTTTGGAGCCCTTAACTGACATTCTTGGCAACTGCGACAGTAGTTCTCTACCTCTTTGTGTATGCCCGGCCAAAAGAAACGCTGCACAATCCTCTCTGTAGTTTTCTCCACTCCTAAGTGGGCCCCAAGTGGGTGCGTGTGTGCGAGGTTGAGCACTGTGTCACGATAGGGCTGAGGCACAAGAAGTTGCTCATGTACCTCATTATTTTCCTTCACCACTCGATACAGTAAGCCCCGATTTACTGCAAAATGGGGGTAGATAGGACTCGTACTATCTCCTAGCACTGTTCCTTCCAACACCTGCACAGTTCTTAGTGCATTAATAAGAGTAGGATCCTGCAGTTGGGCAGTACCATACTGGCCTGATAGGGGGGGAAGCTCCTCTGCACTCTGGCCTCCATCGTTTGAGTTCGAGACACTCTCCTCGATCAAGTTCTCCTCTCCGGTGTCTGTGTCTGGCTCGGTGTCTGCGTGGGGGTCCGCCATCCCTGCGAGGGCGGAAGAAATCATGAGGGGTTCTTGGGATTGCACAGGTGTATTAGCTGGATGGGTCTTACCTCTCCGCTTCCGAGGATCCCGAGTCAGCCTCTCTTGTGTTTCTCTCCAGAGTGACTGGAACGCTGGGCAGTCTCTGCCAATAAGGACAGGGACGGGGAGGGACTCAACTACACCTGCTGTCAAGTGTATGGTACCACGGGTGGTGGTCATCTCAAGGTCAGTGGTGGGGTACTCTCGGGTATCTCCATGGACACATGACACGGGTAGTACACTGGCAGTGGCCAGGCGTGCAGAGTCTACCAAGTCTTTACGCACCAGGGTAATACGGCTACCCGAATCCAGCAAGGCCTCCACGTCATGGTGATTCACTCTCACTGGGCAGGTGGGGGGCTTGTCTGCGGTGCCATCGGTGTACCCCACAAGTGACGCAAAGAGGTGGGAGGGCGATGAGCTGGAGGAGGCCGCAGTGGGCATGGGCTCATCCGAAGGCTTCCCACATTGCCAGGAGAAGTGACCCACTTCGCCGCATCGGTAGCATTGTAGTATGTCGCCATCCCGCCGCACTCTCCCCGCTCCGAGCTGCTTTCGGTCTCCACCTGTCGTGTTGCTAGGTCCTGCAGCAACTGAATTGGGTGCCTTGGGGCTTCTGGGCCGGATTGCCCCAGTCGACTGAGGAGCCATTGCCTTGGGGTCCTTCCTGGAGGCACGGAGCATTTCTGTGGTGGCCTGGTATTTTTCTACTGCCTCCACAGTAAGTTCGGCTGTGGTCAGAGCCTGCTGGCTTATGAAGCGCTTTGCTTCGTATGGCAGGGCTCGTACGTAATTATCTACAACAACGGCTTCAACTATTGCGGCAGCCGTATTCTTTTCAGGTTCAAGCCATTTCCTAGCAATTCGGGCCAGCTCATGCATTTGTGCACGAGGAGGCTGGTCAGGATGGAAGGTCCAGCTGTGGAACCGCTGGGCCATACTAAATTTTGTGAGACCATATCTGCTGAGTATTTCAGTCTTTAAAACATCATAGTCTGTTACCTTGTCTGGTGGTAGGTCTTGGACTGCATTTAAGGCTTCTCCAGTTAAGAATGGGGTTAGCAATCCAACCCACTGTACCTTTGGCCATGCTTCCCTGGTAGCTGTGGCTTCAAATGTATGCAGGTATGCCTCCACATCATCAGCGGTTCCCATTTTAGATAAGTAATCACTTGCCTTTATCGGCCGAGTATTTCGGGTAGCCATTTGTTTTTGGAGTTTTATTTCCTCGGCTTTCAAAATGTTGGCTTTCCTCTGCTCTTCCAGCAAGGCGGTGCTGGCTTGCGCTTGGGCCTGCTGGCTTGCCACAATGGCTCTCAAGATTTCCTCCATTTTGTCTTCGGGTGAGCTCAGAGTCAATTGTGAGAATTTGGTGATAAAATTTTCAGAGTCCTCCTCAAACATGCACTGTTAACACTTGACTGCCCGCGTCCTCCACCATATGTGACAACACGAGAGGCTTAGCTCTCAGCGGGACAGTTCAAGAAGTGCGAGGACACAAAGTTTCAAATAAAATTATGATTTATTAATGTACTTCAATTAACAGAAAAAGTCTCTTGGTTCAAAAGGGTCAAAATAAGGGTATCTTTTGTAAGAATCAAGCATAAAGTCTCTCTTCAACAGGTAAGTATTTTCTCTCAAAGCAAAATCTTCAACCACTCGGTCAGTTCAAACAAAGGATGGCTTCAGTTCACGGGTAAGTAATTTTCCAGGTAAGTAATCCACGTGAAAGTTCAATCAATGTTCTCCAGGTAAATATTTCCAGGAAAAGGTCTCACCGAAAGGGAAAGTTCAGTCCATGTTCCTCCGATAAGCACAATCACTGGCAAAGTCAAGGCGCACAATGTTCTCTGCTTTCAAGACACCGCTCCGTTTGGCAGAGAGAGAAGTCTCAGCCATGGCTGCCCCACTCCAGACTGATCCTGAGTGAGTTACTAGCTCTCTCTCTAGCTGCTCAGCTGCTCAAACAGTCATCAGGCTCAGCTGTGGTCCACTCATTGACTGCAGCTGTGGTTCCCTCTGTTGAGGTGTGCAATATCTGGTTTCCGCCACCAGATGGAGACAAAGAGGGCAGCGGTTGAAGCCATCTCACAGGGATGTAGCGTCCCTCCAGCACGCAGCCTCTCGTGACGTCACAATATATATACACATTTTCAAAGTTGTCAAAAGTTTTAGAAGACCATACTGGTATATTTTACAGTTAGGTACAGTTTTTTTTTTTCTTTTTTTTTTATGTAGTGCATAGCACCCAAACGTCAGGTACTTTTTCTGAACTCCTAAACTTGGCCAAATGGTTCATTTTCTGTTAAATATACTATAGGCCTATATATAGGCTACAGGTACTAACTCTTCATTTCAAAATAGAGCAGATCTTACACTAACGTCACCAAACACTGATGGCGATGAGTCGACACAGATACTGTATGACTCAAAATGGACAATTCCTGTAAAAGAATAACACTCCTGTTCAGTTCACAAGGTACACAGAGACCCATCAAAGCACACCAGGTTTCAACATTGTTAACATTACAAAAACTACACCGACTTTGTATTCTGTTTCAGTTTCAAATGGTTTGTACGCTGCATTTCTTGGTTGGAAACAATGTGTTAAAACGTGTTCATAAGGAGGCCCTTGCAGACATCTCTCTCTCTCTCTCTCTCTCTCTCTCTCTCTCTCTCTCTCTCTCTCTCTCTCACTCACTCACTCACTCACTCACTCTCTCTCTCTCTCTCTCTCTCTCACACACACACACACACACACACGCACACAGATTGAATGATGAAATTTGTTTCTCCCGAAGAGACCTATGTTGCCTTCTCCGCCTCGTTTGACATGAGAGAGGACGTGCACATCGGCCCCTTTGACAAAGACACCACCCTGGTCTTCAACCACACTTTCACCAACGTGGGCAACCACTACGACACGAGCACAGGTGAGAACGCGCACGCACACGCACACACATACACTTACGTGCATACCGTATGTAAAAGCACATTTGATTTGAGAGAAATGATCAGTTTACTAGTTGAGGAGAGAATCAAGCTTACACTCACACACACACACACGCGCGTGCACGTCCATGTACACATACACACACACACACACACACACACACACACACACACACACACACACACACACACACACACACACACACACACACACACACACATACACACATGCACGTACAGTACGCAGCCTACATGCACCACTCGCATCGCTTTCTGTACTTACAACTACAGCACATGCGCACACACACAGACACACACACACACACACATACACACACACACACAAACAATTCTATCATAAAGACTACCGTACGTCCCATGGAAATATGCCTATTTGTGTTTGCACTTGTGGATGTGTACAGGTGTTTATACGTACAGTACGTCTGGGCATACATTTGTGTAAATAGTATACTGTGTGTGTGTGCGTGTGTGTGTGTGTAGTCTATGTCTATACCTAAAGTATGTCTATGTCTGCACAGGAAAGTAAGAAACGCAATTTCAATTCTTTGTATGACCAGTGCATGTAAATAAATTGACAATAAAGCCGACTTGACTTGACTTAACAGTGTGTGTGTGTGCGCATCAGGTGTCTTCACGGCCCCAGTATGCGGTGTCTACCAGTTCCACTACCATGTGTTTGCGAGTGGTGATAAAGGAGCAGACGATAAAGGAGCAGGAGTCAAGCTGGAGAGGAACGAGGAGCACGTGGTGTCGGCCTACAACAATGTGGCACACCACGACGTCAACACCTCCCAGACCGTGGCCATCGAGCTGCGGAAGGGGGACAAGGTATTTACACACACACACACACACACACACACACACACACACACACACGACCACACCACACACTCACACACACACTCACACACACACACACACCACACACACTCACACACACACACACACACACACACACACACACACACACACACACACACACACACACACAAAAAAACAACCATGAAGCTCACTTAACCACACACATACGCATGGGGCTCTAAGTCTTGGACTGCCACCATCTTGCTTATCATCTGTTCCAGGGGGGCAGGATTTGGCTGGTTAGCATTGCCGATTAGCAAGTCGCCATTTTCGCATTTCCTACATCCACTTCGCTCATCATGATGATTGGTGGGTACGCAAGTTTAGTTTTGGGCGCACAGACCTTTAAAGGTCTGTGGTTGGGCACCTCCATGCATCCAATGCCCATCCTCCATATAGCTTTCTGTTCAACCGTAAGTCAGTCAGTAACGTGGCTGAGTAAACTGTCGGTGGAAATAACTCCATTTTGTAAGCTGAAAAAAAACGCTGAATTCACTAGCTTAGCATTTCCCATCGAAACGACTGGCGGCGGGACTTATTCACTCTCTCCAGTTCTTATACTACCTCCATGATCTGTTCCAACTGCTGCCCTCCAGCAGAAGTTACAGGTCCTACAGGCACGAACCACCAGACTCTTATGGAGGACTCTGGACTGGTGTTTTCTGTTCATTGATTTAAAGGATGGGGAACTTATGATCTTATCGATTTGCTAATTTATTCTTGGGAACTGGGAGTGTGGGAGAGGGGGATACACTTTTTAAAATATAAACAGCACTGGGTTTAACCTTGCATTGTGGGCAGGGGATCTCACTTATTGATTTACTTTATTAATTTACACATCATTCAATTCATATGGGATGGTGTGTGTGGGGGGGGGCACTCTGATTATGTACATACACCCCTAGTAACAGATAACGTAAAGAGAACGTTTGACTTTTGGTTCTCTAAAGGTTGGAGTTATTACCAAACCAAAATCTACCACTTAGAAACGTTCCCTTTGGTTACAGTAAAAACCAAGCAGCCATGGGTTCCGCTTCGGTTCTGGATACGTTTCGGATACGTCATTTTTGGTTCTGTTTCGGTTCTCACTGGGTTGCCAGGAAAGTTTAATTTAAGTTCCCAGAACGATATATGTATGGTTCCCATTCCATTCCCTCACCGTACCTTTATTGCTTTTCATGTTTGTTCCCTCATCGTTCCCATATGGTTCCCATAACCTTGATGGTTACATTATAGGTCTGGTCACGTCTGGTTCCCTAGACGTGCTCCTGATGTTCCCCCAACTTTGTTTATACTGTGTTGTTCAGAGCATAAGCCATGATGACTGTCCACCCGATTAAATCATATACATCTACATATTAGTAACAGTATTTCCTCCAGATTTAATGATGTACACAATCTATTTTGTTTTTATTCCATTTCATTCATTTAACTCAACTTGGTTGGGTTGATCTAAGGTTTGGCTGTGCACACAACAACACACAAAAGATGTGGTGAGTGAAAGAAATAACTTGAGAACTTGTTACACCTTTGCCGGTAACAAGCAGGCCCCTCACAACCAATCTGTCCATCAGCGCCTGGCCAAACCTAATTACTTAGGGCTGGTATATCATGACTCAATTGCTTGCACCTGAAAAACTCCTAATCAATCTGGTCACATGGTACTCTTGAGCCTGTATATAAACCTGGACTGTCAGAGTGCTTTAGTTATTTGCCTGCCTGCCTGCCTGCTGGCTGGTCAGCATGGCACAGCATAGCGCTTGTTTACCTGCTTTGCAAGCAAGCTAATAGCGCTTTTGGCTTATGGCATTTGTTAGCTACATCTTGTGCCTTGCTTTGTGAGCTAGTCAGCAACAGCACATGTTACATTGCTTGCTCCATTGTGCACTTGATGTAGATAGTATGGTTATCTTTTAACTTCATTAAGGAAAACATTTGGTAATAATCCCCATTAGATTGTGTTCATACATGCTCAGCTAATATTTCTCACATTGTGGTACAGTACAGCTTAGACTGATATGTATAATATAGAGACATCATACATGTTTTCTGCAACATTAAACATTATCTTAAGAGAGCAGTGTGGAAACCTGATGCCAGGCGCAGGGTGTTTCAGTCATGGTGGAGGATGGGAGGTGATTAAGTACCATGATCAGGGTACCTCAACTATGGTGAGAGATAGTGGGGCAGGACCAAAACACATTCACAATAATAAACAAGGTTGGGGGAACATCAGGAGCGTCTAAGGAACCAAATATGCAACCAACAAGGTTAAGGGAACCATATGGGAACGGCAAGGAAACAAACATGACATGAACAGGAATAAAGTGAAGGTGAGTGAACAATAAGGGAACGGAATGGGAACTACACATATAATATTCTAGGAACGAAAATTAAACTTTCCTGCCAACCAAGTGAGAATGGAAAAATAACCAAACATGACTCTCTGGGGACGTACCCAGAACTAAACTGGAACCATGGGCTTGTGTTCCAGGAACCTTCATAGAACTAAAAATTGTTAGTAGGGACTAGGTTACTACTACTACTTCAAACTACCCAGTGTTGTTGCTCCACACACAATTGCATTGCCTTCAATGACACTGACAATAAACTCTTCAATCTTGAATCTTTAAGGTGTGCCTGCGTCTGGAGTGCGGCCGGTGGGTCGCAGCCTACACAGCACACCAAACCACCTTCAGCGGCCAGCTCCTGTTCGAAGCAAAGCAGCTTCCCTCTGGACTCCACCCACCACTAGACTGTAGTGTACTGTAGACTGCAGCTGGTCGAGGGCATCCATGGCCTAATGCAGTGGTTTTCAAAGTGGGGGCCGGGGACCCCTGGGAGGCCGCGAGGGGGTGCTAGGGGGGCCGTGGCAGGTTGGCAGGAAAGTAACAGCAAAATAAATAATTGGATAAATTGAGTAATTCGTTGATATGCGGCACGAAAACACGTTATCACACAAATTATCCACCTGAGTCTAATTCTCCGTTCAGCCACCATTCGACGGAATTGCAGTGCAATGACACCTTGCACACCCGTCAATGATCAGCACCACATTTATTCCTTGCTCACCAGTTCCCAGGCAGAAACTCGCTTTCTCGCTCGCACCCACCATCTACCCCGATCACCCCCTCTCTCTGTCACCTTGCTCAATTCGTTGGAAGTTCCGCCCTTGCTCCTGCTCGGTTCTGCTCGCTCTCCGAACACCCCTGGCCAGGGGGTGTCAACTCAGAGTTTGCACACATCTGCTGGCGCAACTCTAAATTGGAGCCCCGTTCTCCCGAGCCCGAGAATCGCCACTCTCGAGCTCGGCAGTATTTCAGCACCATGGCCAGCAACCTTGCCCA
>NC_085880.1:14567319-14572319 GCF_034702125.1 Engraulis encrasicolus | reverse complement strand
ATGTGTGGTGGAAGTTTCAGCATGGCCAGACTGTGGCTATTCAATAGTAAATGCTACAGTTGGTAAGACGGTGCAGTGACTAGTGGGGTACCATGACATATGGTTCTTTTCACTCTAAGTTTGCTGAAAATATAACATTCCTCTGTTGTGCAGAGAAAGCAATTCAGAGGGTGTAAGTGTACTTCCTCTCACAGTTGGTTTCCTAATTGTAAATGTGTTGGGGTGCGATTCATTCATTCTAGTAAGTCTAGTAGAGTAATAGAGTAGAGTAACTTTATAAATACCCAGGGGGAAATTCAGGTGTCCAGTAGCTTACATAAATACACAAATAAACAAATGCCCACATGGACATTTCAAGACACAAATAACACAGGAATAGTCAGGGAGGGGAAAATAGTAAATAGAAATAGTAAAGATAAGGAATGTGAAAATGTAATATGTAAAAAATGTAAAAAGGTAATTGTGCAAAAAGACATTCTGTGACTTGGGATAGACCATGTGCAGAAAAACATGCTCTGTCAGTTAAGGTAGACGGTCTTAACATGACCTGGAACAAGTGTTGACAGATACATCTAAGATATAGTATAGTATGTATCAGGAAGTTTGTGTTTGTGTAATGGTCAGCGTATGGGAATACCATAATGGCACTGTCTCTCTCTCTCACACACACACACACACACACACACACACACACACACACACACACACACACACACACACACACACACACACACACACACACACACACACACACACACACACACACACACACATAACATTCCTCTGTTGTGCAGAGAAAACAATTCAGAGGGTGTAAGTGACTATAGTCCCCCAGTGTGTATGTGCGTATAGCCATGGCTGCAAATCAGACTGACTACCCTGCCACAGTATGTGTGATGAATGTCACAGTCTCTGTGTGAGTGCGTGTGCGTGTAGCCGTATATCTACAAATCAATCAGAGTGACTACCCTGTCCGTGTATGTGGTTTACGTGTTGGTTGCACGCAAACAGATTTGCGACCATCCCGCTTGATTGCAACCAGATGATCACCAAGGTGGCTGTTTTTGCAGGCGGTTGAGTGAGAGCATCCTGCCAGGCAATTAATGCTTAATGTGAGGCCGAGAGGATACAAACAGGTCTCCCTCTGTGTGTATTCAGACTTGCAATTACAATTTCAGGAGGATTTAGGCCGCATTAACACATTTCAGTACATCAAGTTCAGTTTATGTTGCCCCCAAGGTGAAATTTGGTTTGTAGCAGGTATTTAAAAACATTCAGGACATACGACTGGAACCAATACACACAATTAAAAATCCAAAAATGAACTGATGATATTGAACAAGAGGATAATTTTTTTTTGAACAACATGGTTATAGCTTAGTAAATAAAGGAGCATTTGCAACGTTAAGTCCATTGCTTTGGAACTCTAAACCTTATGCCTGATGGTATAAGTTCAAACTCCCCATACAGAGGGTGATCCACATAGTCTAAAATTGCATCCGCTTTCCTTTGGATGTGGTGATAAAACAGTGCGCTGAGAGGAGTCTGCTCCTCCCCTATGACCTTCCCAGCTTCTGTGACGAGTCAACCCAACTTGTTGCATTCAGCAAGTTTTAGGTTACCAAACCATACAACAATAGCAAAAGACAGGGCGATTCAATAAATGATTTATAAAACAAAGATATCATTTTTTTCTGCATACATTAAAGGTGTTAATTTCCCTTCAAATGAATAGAGACGCTGCATCATGCAACATGTATTTTTCTCTTATGGCCGAGCTACGCATGGTAGTTGTTGGTTTGAGGCCAGCCTTTTTAAGGTGTTTTAGTGAATAGGATGGTGACACCTCAGTTTCAAGAGAGGGGGGTTGCACTGTTTCAGAAGCCCATGTGTAGTTGTTTTTACTTAGTGATTTAGACAGAGTGATGTCTGAAGGCTTGTTCTAACTCATTTGATTTTGTGAAAGTTTTGAGAGGTGTAATGGACATGGGTAGCCTATGTCCAATTCAGTCATGACTATGTCATGTCATAGAGTACAGAACTTTTTTGTCATCTCACCTGGAAATTAATGTAATGCTTGGGGTGTGTAATTTTTAAAAGGGATTCCTAACATATAATGCATTTTAAAATGCTACTGTAACATGGTTGTCACATGGATTAAGTAATTTTCTGTTCAAATGCACCATAGCAGATGGGAGTATATATCTGTAACTGTAAAGGCTTGTTTATTCATCCAGGAGTCAAATGGAAAGGTCTCTACTTACTATCTGCCCAGTCCCAACCAGAAAACGTATTTCTTTAAAATTATTCTTGTAAAGGTACATTGCTAATTTCAAAGAACATTCCCCGCGAGAATTAAATACCTAAATGCTTAAATGCTCTTCTTCATGCATGGCTTCTGTGTCTAGCACAATACCGGCCATTATGCTGCAAATTAATCCAACACGGGAAGGCTATGTAAAGTAGTTTAAAAAAAAAAATACCATGAACAAACACAATTTCCATTCTTTTCCAAAGGCAAATTTTAAAATGTCAAATTATTCATGAAACATATATTATTTACAATGTTAAAAGTCTGTTATAGTAGCCTATAGTACCTTGAGTAAAAGTTATTAGTTATTTTACACCAGTGTCGAACCTTTCAAATGTAATATACTTCAGTGTCACAATGCACCAAACACTCATCAGCACTACATTCCTTTTCAATTACATCAACCCTGCTTAAAGAACTAGATTCATATTCAAATTCACAATTTTAAAAAGTTAAAATGTTAAGCTACTCTATAATCAACTGCAATGTACAAACGCCACATCCAACTTTCTCTAATGTGTAAAAAATACAGGCGGAAAATGCAACTAGGCCTACATTGTGTAAATTCAGTACCTCACCTACAAAGTCAAACACACTTAATTTCAAATGCAATGTGTTTGAAAGCCACTTAGATTCTTTGATGTATTGACCTCTCAAGACTTAGACAATATTTCATTTATTGAATGAACTATCACTTGTCACCAATCATCATCTAACACATTGATCTAGGAGAGGTATGTTATGGGAAATGGAGAAAATGCTGAACAAAATCTACAAATGTTGCCCTTCGTTTCTGACTGATTGATATTTGTATGCATTTTCATTTTTTCTCTTCATCTGATTACTCAGTATTCAGGCTTAGGTGTGTAATTGTGTGAAACAAGTGAGTCAAGATGTACAGAAGTAAAAGTAAAAAGGTTCATTAAAAATACAGCACATTAGTGATACAAGCAACTCAATTAAAATAATTTGAGTAGCCTAAATGTAATTACCTTCCACACCTGTTCTCTACTATAACTGTACTGTACAAGCAAAGCAGCAAAGCTGCAAAGAAGCCACCAACGGCAAAGGAGCCAACAATCTAAAGCTACACTGTATTCCAGGGGCAATCACACCACCCATCCAAATATTCTCTGGAGTAGACAGACTTGGATCCACCTCACAAGTTAAAGAATATTGTGTCATTCCACAGTCAAAATCTCAGGATAAGATAAAAATCCATATATCCAACATTAACCAATTTTAACCCAACCTCACACCACAGCGCACCCAACATCTATCGTCTACACTAGACTCAACCACACAAACAGTTCAAATGTTCTCATGCATAGCTTCAAAGTCCAGCGCGGCATAGTAGCCACCTATTTCCCAAGTCTCCTTACCCATACAACCTGATCACACTGATCACCCCATAGCCACTATTGCACCATAGGGTATTTAGTGTGGGTGGCCCAAAAACTCTGGAAAGTCCAAACTTACTGACCGGCTTGCCAACCATGGGGATTGAATGATCTGAGATAATGTTATAATTGCTTTGGTTTTTTGTTTTGTTTTTGTTTTTTGCCTTGGTATGTCCGTTTTCTTCCTTTTTATATAATTCTCTTTTACTTGCTGTGTTATCTTCTAAATCATTTAGGGTGGGTTTATATTTTGTGATATATCCTTTCATGGTTCATGACTATGACATGTCTTTTCACAGGTTATTGTCAATTCAGAATTACCCCATCTCTTGAGATCCTTTTGATTTTCCCTGATTTTTAATCATACCCTTGCTATCTCTCTATCCTATCTTCTCAGCTTACTCTTGGTCTTGGGACTGAAAATAGTAGGTGTGAAAACTTCACACCTTGACTGGGGAGTGCCACTGTAGTTGTTATCTCGTTACTGCCTCTTTCTGAGCAGGAAACACCCGATTTTCAAGAGGATGAGGCACCCAAATATCTACTTGAGTATTCAAGTTTTAGATCCTGTGTTTTACTGTGGTAAAAAAGAGCCGACAGTAAGAGATTCCATCTTCAAGTCTTTTAGAAGAGATGAAATATTGTATTTTTGCTGAAGTATTTAAAGTAAATATAAAAACATGAAGTATCTCAGCAGCTCACAGACACATACATTGATACATATTTTATATTTCACAGTCTTTATGACATTTATGACCGTACAGTGCATACCCTAATAATACATTTGTCATTTATTAAATTTGTCAATCATGGCACACCATTAAGTAGTACATATCAAAGTTACAACAGCATGTTTTATTACACTTTTCCACTGCTTGAGCTTTTTGTGTGAAACATGACTCATACAGGTAAAATTTCACGCACAAACAAAGCCTATACCACTACACCGACACATAAGAGTCACATTTTGACACTTAATATATGCACGGAAAACAATTAATGCTGGCAGCAAAGGCCTTAATACATTTTACTTAATGTCAACTTGTCCATGTGGATATCAACTGAAAGTAGTAGATAGGACGGACTTTTTTTGACAGCTGAGTTTGATGAATTTGATGAGTGTAGGAAGATGTTTTATGAGTGTATGATGTAGTGTGACAGGTTAGGCCAGGTGTGTGTGTGTGTGCATCAGTAGATGTCAAGTCTACATGATATGTAGATGACAAGTGAAGTTATGGTGTGTGTAGTGTTTCAGTTGGTCAAAGAGGAAACGGTGTGTCAACTTGTAG
>NC_085880.1:14557667-14562667 GCF_034702125.1 Engraulis encrasicolus | reverse complement strand
ATTCCCAGCCCTAATCGTAAATGTGACATGACGGCTCCTAAGCAACTAGATCTAGATCCCCTTTCCATTGGACACTGAACGAACTCTGATCGTCCTCAGCACAACTCGACTGGTTGGTGGCACGTCATTTCTCCATATCTTAATTGCTACGAGTTGTCAATAATTTCACTGTTTCTCATTGACAAATGAAAATACTGCTATTATTAGGCTCTATGCCACATTCTGAGAAGCTTGCCTGTAAACACCACTACGGATAACGAATTTTATAATAAGCAAAGCACGCCGTTTCAATCATGTTTGGGAGGGATGATCATCAAACAATCAGCTGGGGTTATAGCTTAGCTAGCGTTGTTAACCATTTTGCTCTCTTTTAACGTCCCTGTCAAGGCTACATGGGCTGGAAATATTGGTATAAGGAGTAAAAACAGTAGCCTAACTAATACAAGACTCATATTTTCACCTGTATAAAGTTATCACCTGATGGTCCTGGCTCCTGCGTCGCCAGTTCGCCTACTTGCGATTTGTGAATTTTACAGTGCTCTTTGAACTCTGCTGCGCGCGCTATTGGATGAAGCTCTGATCCACTGCTCTGATCTGTCAGACAACCGAACAATCTATTTTCGGATTGGCTGAATAGCGTGGTAACTAGTCTGAACACAGAAGCACAGTTACCAGTTGCTGGCGTGTCTGTGGATGAATTAATGTGCGCAGATTGGATTAATTATCAAAACTTCAGAGTGTGAAATACCATGTGTGGCGTGTGAGAGTGTGAACTCGCTCAGATGAGTGTGTCACACTCTCAAAGAGTGAGACTTGAGAGCCCTGATTTATAGTAGAGTAGAGGAGTAGAGAAGAGTTAAGTAAATTAAGGTGTCAAGTAGCTTACATAAATACACATAATGCCCACATGGACATTTCAAGACACATGTAATACAGATAATAGTCAGGGAGGGAGAAAATAAAGACTGCAGAAAAATAAAAAATAAATAATACAAAAAAAGGCATGGGCATATTCTCATATTTCTCCCCGTTTGTGTTATAGTTGAAGAGCTTCCTTGCAAGATGACATACTGTCCATTTTGGAACATTTTGGGAAATTTACTTTTTTGTATTGGGCATTCCATTGAATAGCATTGCAAAATGCATTTTAAATAGGTTTAATAAGTACATTCTCAAACTATTTAAATGGCAAGAATTGACACATAGATGATAGGACAGTCATTTCCAATAATAAAATGCTTACAGTTTTTCTCGATTGGTTTGGCTAATTTCTTGAAACCGAGATGACATTTCTGTAAATTTTGGGTCATTATGGCCAAACATTCTTACACTTCTGCACAACAGTTCAGATAACTAGCAAATGTCATATACCTCCCAAAACAGCTCACTCTTGCATCAATACTCAACCTTCTCCCACATAAATAGTCAGTACCATAAAAATGGCATGTATCCTTCTCAATTGATTTGGCTCATTTGCATTCATTTAATCATTCTGTCAAAATAATCTGGATGGTTCAGCATAACTATATGGATCCTCATCACTTGCTCATAACACTCCAAAAACACTTTACCCGTGTGTCAAAACTAAATTCCTTCCACAGAATGTGATTTGAAAAACTGTCCAGAAATAAGCCAAATAACAGAGGAAACTGTAGTAAAATTATTTTCTACAAACTAGTAAAGCCACAATACCATCTGGCCTGTTGAACGCTGTTATGAATTTACTGTTTACAGTAATGAAATTCTGAAAATATTATGTCCTTGACTGTTTTGACAATTGTGTAGACTACTTTGCATATGATGACTTACACAATGAAATCATGCTGACATGTTTTGGAGAGGGCAACCATTAGACTGAGAATTGTCGTATTCGTTTAGATAAGAAAGGTCAATTTATTTGGAAAATGTGCTAAATGTATGCTCAATGTGTCAACTGTAGGGTATCTGATAGCCATCTGCAGAGATGTACTAAACATCTGAGACATATACAAAGCATTTGAGATTTGATGAAAGCAATGAGAAATGCCATTCTGTTGTGGGAAATTGTAAGTTGGTTTGGGGATTTGTCCGTGTTGTTTTGAGAATGTCATCTCAGTTTCGAGAAATTAGCCAAACCAATCGAGAAAAACTGTAAAGGTAAGTTACACTGTGTACGATTTTTAGTTGTGTATTTCCAGATCTCATGCTACTCATTCTCTAATGTTAGCTTTTTCATGAATACAATAAAATTCTAACGGTGATTCCGCCGAATCGGTACATATTCCCAAATCCACATGTCCCAGAGATAAATGGCCATAAAATCATTACAATAATAATTACATGCATACTTTTAAAGCACAAAATTGACATATATTTTTTTTTCACCAAGCTGATCTTAAAAGTAAGGCAATTTATTGTTATTTTCTCATTTTAAATTGCTTTTTTTGTGGACAAAATAGAGATTTCGGCCTGTCCTTCAAAGTAAAAAGTTATCTTTCAAGGTGTCTTATTTGTTAATTATAGATGAAATCACATTATTTTCATTATTTTTTATGTTGTTCTAGGAGTAATGTAGCAGTTAGCAATGTTGTCAACATGCATAAGTGTAATATCTATTTTAAGGGAAAAAAAATTACCACATAAAAAGAAGTAACATACAGTCTTATTAAGCATGGAATTTTGTTATTTTATTGGAATTTTGGGGGTGGTGACATTTACAGTGTCCTTCCTGTTACCACTTTTTAACCCATTATTTAAAAAGCAAAATTATTTAAAAAAAAATAAATAGATATTACACTTATACATGTTGACAACATTGCTAACTGCTACATTACGCCTAGAACAACATAAACAATAATGAAAATAATGTGATTTCATCTATAATTAACAAATAAGACTCCTTGAAAGATAACTTTTTACTGTGAGGGACAGGGAATATGTACCGATTCGGCGGAATCACCCCTAAGTATTCATTATGACTGGGAAAATTGCACTTTTCATGCATGAAAAGAGGGATCTTCTCCATGGTCCGCCATTTTGAATGTCAAGAAATAGACATTTTCAGCTGCAAAAATGATTGTACTTGGGCCATACTAGAAAATATTTGTTTATTACTTAGTAAACTTTTATCTAAAGATCAAATTTGGCAATAGGCAGCCCAGTTTCAATGAACAGCATAGTTGCAGTAGCCTACCTTTTTGACCATAGTGCACCTTTAAAGGATAGTCCAGCGTAAAATGAAAGTTTCACCACTGATTGGCAGTGGTGTAGTCTACGTAGAACGCGGGTATACGGAGTATACCCACTTCTAAATTTCAGGGATTTCAGTATACCCACTTAAAATTGATTGCTCCATTGTTTTGAATAGCACAAATATATACAGTATACCCACTTCAGAAAATGCTCAAATATACAGTATACCCACCATAAAAAAGTAGACTACACCACTGCTGATTGGCCATACCACATGATGTGTCTAGTGATGAGTCATTCTGGGGAATGCCGTGGCATTACAGAGTTAGCTTATTTTAAGCTTTCACACACACACACACACACACACACACACACACACACACACACACACACACACACACACACACACACACACACACACACACACACACACACACACACACACACACTGAACCAACTCAAAAGCACACACACACAAGCACACATACACACACATGTTGCTGCTGCTTCATGCCTGTTACTTGAATGACTGTGCTGGAAAACTAGCTATCAACTAGTTGTAGGCCTATATATTGCACATTACAATTGCTCATTTCATATTTATCATTATTTCGCAATGCTACTCTCACCATGTCAGAATCGTCACAAAAGGACATAACTGAAAATGCACAACAATATCTCTTCGTAATGCATGTTCTATGTATGTCTGCTGTTGCCAAGTCTTGCACTTTATATGTCTGTGTGGGTATTGTATAGGTACTCTAGGTGTAATGTATGTGTACTTATGTCTATGTCTAATTGTCTATGTCTATGTCTGCACGGGAAAGTAAGAAACGTAATTTCAATTCTTTGTATGACCAGTGCATGTAAAGAAATTGACAATAAAACCGACTTGACTTGACTTGACTTGACTTAGCGAAAAATGCAGCCAATGTTAACCGCTGGGGCCAATGTGAAATATCTAAGTAATCGGTTGAGTTTCTGCAATAAGCACGCTCGAAAACATTCACCACTCATCACTATTATGTGGTATGGCCAATCAATGGTGAAACTTTAATTTTACGCCGGAACTATCCTTTATGTACGCTTGCTGCATTTTGCAGCTAAACATTTCTGTTGTTATGCCTTAGTTTTCATAAAGTCGAAAGAAGGCACTACACACTTGATGTTCATTTCTGTAATAAGGTTCATATCCTCTTCATACACTCATTCAGATCACAGTTGAATTATGCCCTATAGCCTTAAGCCTAGCCACGAGAAAGTAATAGGCCTGAGGGCATATTGTTAAACAAAGATTCTGATGCAGTGCAGATTCTAAGTTCTACAATATACCTTACAAGTGGTAATTGGTGCCATCTGATGAATTTGTGACCCTTTGAATGTGCTCACATCTTAAAGAAGCAAATGCAGAATTCAGTTCTGAAAGTTCTTGCTCTTGCACATAGAAAAAACATTAAGCTAGCCCTTTTAAACACAAAATATATGCTTTTAGACAAACCAGCTCAGCTTCTTCAAGACATCGACTTGCAGATTGTTCAAAAATTATGATTACAAGTTTGAACAGTAATGTGTGTGTGTGTGTGTGTGTATGTGTGTGTGTGTGTGTGTGTGTGTGTGTGTGTGTGTGTGTGTGTGTGTGTGTGTGTGTGTGTGTGTGTGTGTGTGTGTGTGTGTGTGTGTGCGCGCGCGCATTTGTGTGTGCGTTTGTGCGTGCGTACGTCCCTGCATGTGTGCATGCGGGTGTGTGAGTGTGTATGTGCACTTTTGTGCGTGCGTACCTCCCTGCATGTGTGCGTGTGTGTGTGTGCGCTCGTCTCAGGTGTCTTCAC
>NC_085880.1:14542667-14552667 GCF_034702125.1 Engraulis encrasicolus | reverse complement strand
AATAACAATGTAAAATAATACTTTTTTCACAAAAATAACACCACACAGGCATTAATAAGCATGTAAGCATGTAATGGGTCAGATAATGTGAAAAACTCAATTTTACCAAAAATGGAGATAGAACCTTATAATTCTCAGCTCACGACATAGCACTTTGGGATTCCTGTCTGCGCATGCAGCCAGCTGTTTGGTAACATTAAAAACCCATGTATATAATCATAGAATGTCTGACTAGACCAGCTTCTGTTCACTAAAGCACAAAAGACCCCACTGTGTTCACAACTAGTGAAACCGACAAACCCCACTGTGTTCACATAGGCTACTGAAAGACTCTAGGTTGCACGCACGCACGCACGCACACACACACACACAGAGTGCGCACGTGTGCGAGAGAGAGAAGAGACAGAGACAGATAGACAGACAGAGAGACAGTCCGAGAGATGCAGGAAGAAGGACGGAAGAAGTGGGTGTATCAGAGGGAGTTTTCCCAGGAGACCTCTCTCTTGCTACATGTGCTTCCTTTGGATTCTCTCTCTCTCTCTCTCTCTCTCTCTCTCTCTCTATAACTGGGATATGTCTGAGATTGGAGAATGATACACAGAAGGCCTACTACATGGAGCATAATGTATTTGCTAACCTAACCCGCTGTAGTCTGCTTGAACTGTAAAGCAAATTTCTCAGCAACAGTGAGTTTGTCCTAAGAAAAAGCAAGGCCATAAGTGAAGGCAGGCTGATTCCTAGATAGGTAGACAGCTAGAGGGGGGGGGGGGGGGTGCTCCTCCCTCCATAGATGTTCTACAGTACAGGAATGACGTCAGGCTTCCAACAAACTCTCCCGAAGTCCCGAAGGGTACGCTGCGCCCTGCTATTAAAGCAAGCTATCAGATGCAATGAGTGGCCAAAGCAGAGTGGCAAAACACTCAATGCACTCAAGCCGTTAATACACGGCGTTATAAATGTGCAGTTATCAGAATGGCAACGACCAAGTCGCAGTGCATTAGAATTCTAGCCTACTAAAGACCATACGTTTTGTCGTAGCACAGTGTAGTACAACAATAGTTAACTTTTTAATGACCGTTACAGCGTTTCACCCGTGGAACGGCGTGCGTTATGGGAAGCATTCAGCCAGATGTTTAGACGAGAGTTAGTCTATCTATTATTGATTGCCTGTGTTTACTTGGTTCGCTGGGGCGGACCTTCTCAGATATTCCCCAGTTGAATGAGCTGTATGGCTATCTCATGAAGAGGAGAGGAGCTCTAGTCAGAGTGCGAGGTGGTGCGTCCCTGGCTGCGTCCAAGCGTGCGTTCTTGCGTGGGCAGGTTGTGGGGGGTACACCGCCGCCCCTACGTCAACAGGACACTTCGAGTTTGAACCCTCCACCGGCGGGTCTACAGCAACCGATTCATAGTGGACGGCGTTAAACAGAGCCGCTGCACCAACAGACGCAATGATCTTTAAATTCGTCTGCGCTATAGTGACCAGGTCTTTGTTTATTTTGGTGTCACTAATAGGCGTTTTGAGGGTAACGTGGGTCAAAAATGACTGGAAGTACTGGTTGCTCGCCATTCTCTACCTACCTCTTGTTATTGAAATGATAATAACTTTGAAACGCAGGAAAGGAAAAGACTACAAGTGGTAAGTAATGCCATCATGCTCGTTTTTAAAACTAGCAGACTAAACTTTCACCCCGTCAGTGAAGCGGTCAAAGCTATTTGACGAATGTAGCCTACTTTTCTCAGCGATTTGCCATTGCTTGCACAGTCGCAATCTAAACAAACCCTTACATCCAGTCTAAGCGCGGTCAATCATTTGTTACATTAATCGGTGAGGAGTTTGGAGAGATCACTTGTAGAAATGCCACGTCCCAGCAATCGGGACGTCCTTCATTGTTGTCTGCACGACACCCCAGGCAGCAGCAGGGGGACCCGGATAAAGTTGATGCTTGTCCGTCCGACTTGAACGCCCCCAGTCCCCACCCTGTGGGCGCAGACAGCGCTCAGATTTATGTGGATATTGCAAGTTATTTCATTCATCTGTTGCGTAGCAGTTTTGTCAAATGTGTAGGCCTAACTTGCCTTACAGTTTGTCACCGAGTGTATTCGTTTTATCTAGATCAGGGACGCCAACCAATGGTTCGTTCGTTGTTGTAGGTTTTGGGGTGCAGTGGACCGCTAGTTTGCCATGCCGAATCCATGATATTGTAGCCTAGGGGCAAGAGGGCTCTGTGTGTGTGTGTGTGTGTGTGTGTGTGTGTGTGTGTGTGTGTGTGTGTGTGTGTGTGTGTGTGTGTGTGTGTGTGTGTGTGTGTGTGTGTGTGTCATTAAAGTTGTTCTTTCCACAACTGTGGTGTGTGTGTGTGTGTGTGTGTGTGTGCGCGCGCGTGCGCGCTTGTGCCTGCGTGGGGATGGGCATGTGTTCAGGTTCTCTCCGGCGATCCTACTGTTTCTCATCAGCATCATTCCTTCCATATGGATTCTGGAGCTACATCACCAGCAGAACAGAGCCAGTGAACCGCAGGTAGGCCTACCACTACTACCCCCCCAGCCTCTCTCTCTCATATACAACTTTTGGTACATTTACTTAGCCTAAATGAAGTTCATATGTTTGTAGGGGATATGTCATAGAGCCTATGTACCCTGTGTGTGTGTGTGTGTGTGTGTGTGTGTGTGTGTGTGTGTGTGTGTGTGTGTGTGTGTGTGTGTGTGTGTGTGTGTGTGTGTGTTTGTGTGTGTGTGTGTGTGTGTGTGTGTGTGTGTGTGTGTGTGTGTGTGTGTGTGTGTGTGTGTGTGTGTTAGATCTTGTGTCCCCTGAATGTGTGTGTGTGAAATGTGCCAGTAATAACTTATTCCTGCTGTGTGTGTGTGTGTGTGTGTGTGTGTGTATGTGTGTGTGTGCGCGCGCTTGCTCATGTGTGTGCCTTAGTGCAAGAAGCTGGATTCCTGGGAAAATGTGCGAAGTATGATGAACATCAACTTCACTGTGGGGAACCAAACACTAAAGGTATGAAGCTCTTGATATGTCTTACACCGCATTCCACATTATTATGCAAATGACATTTTTCGCTGTTTCCCCAAATAATCAATACAAATGACAGTCGTCATAATTTTCAAGTCATCAGCCATTAGAGTACAATTTAAAAGTTTTTGAATGAACCTTCCAATGATAACGGTATTTTTTTAAATAATAAAAAAACTTAAAATGCTCTGTTCCACATTATTACGCAAAATAGTTTTGTAGTGTTGTAATCCAAATTTCTTTCTTTTTTTCCCATTTACCTCAAAACAGTTGGAATTTGGTACCTTCTAAATTACATTTCAATGTTCAATACTTGGTGATAAGCTCTTTGTCTTAGTAACTGGAATACTGCGATTAACATTGAAGTCAATGGTAGGGCATTGCATGGGAGTTATGGAAGCCCAGATATCCTTGATGCTTTGCTCTCAGCTGTTTTTGTTTGTTTGGTCTGGTGACCCACACTTCACTCTTCAATATACCCGTAGATTTCCATGCCACGTTTAGGTGCTTTTGAGGTGATGACATTCTAACGCACCAGACATAAAACCCCATTGAAAATGAATGGGATGCTATGTCTGGTGAGTTAGAATGTCATCACCTCCAAAGCACCTACAGGTGGCATGGAAATCTACGGGTATATTGAAGAGTGAAGTGTGGGTCACCAGACCAAACAAACAAAAACAGCTGAGAGCAAAGCATCAAGGATATCTAGGCTTCCATAACTCCCATGCAATGCCCTGCCATTGACTTCAATGTTAAACGCAGCATTCCAGTTACAGCTTATGACCAAGTTTTGAACATCGAAATGTAATTTAGAAGGTACCAAATGCCAACTGTTTTGATGTAAATGGGAAAAAAAGAAAGAAATTTGTATTACAACACTACAAAACTGTTTTGCGTAATAATTTGGAACAGAGCATTTTGGGCATTTTAAGTTTTTTGTTATTTAAAAAAATACCGTTATCATTGGAAGGTTCATTCAAAAACTTTTGAATTGTACTCTAATGGCCGATTACTTGAAAATTATGACGACTGTCATTTCTATTGATTATTTAGGAAAACGGCAAAAAAATGTCATTTGCGTAATAATGTGAAATGAGGTGTATAGCCTACCTTACTACAGAGTCTATGCTATAGATTCCTCTTAGTGTGCACACAGTATCCTCACTGTATAAACTCAACAGTATGATGTGTCCAGTGCTTGCTATGTCACGTAGACACCTCTGGTCATTGTGTACAATGCAATGGGGGTTTTCAATCATGTTTGTGTTGTAAATCACATGTTTTTTTAATTCATTTGAATTTTTATACTCTGCTGTTATTAATTGACCTAGACCAATTTCTCCCCTCAACCTGACCAGCCAGTTTTTCAACTTAAGTTGAAAAACTGGCTGATCAGGTTGAGGGGAGAAATTGGTAGTAACATCAAACTAATTGAAATTTGCAGTAACATCAAAGTAACTCAGAAAAAGACTAAAAGAAAATGGGAGTTCTGTGGTGCAGTGCTCCCAATACACACATACTATTATGGACAACATTGGCCATGGGGACCCAGGTTTGAATTCGGCTTGGGCCATTTCCCACACGCATACACACACACACACACACACACACACACACACACACACACACACACACACACACACACACACACACACACACACACACACACACACACACACACACACACACACACACACTGCTGTGGTGCAGCTGTGGCGCAGCGCTCCCAATACACACATACTATTATGGACAACATTGGCCATGGGGACCCAGGTTTGAATCCGGGAATCCAGCTTGGGCCATCCCCCGCAACCCCCCCCCCCACACACACACGCACACACAGGTGTCCTGTGTCTCTTCACTATCCTATCTGAGTAATGGTAAAAGCCCACAACTATGGAAAAAATGTTGTAGTTTTGACAATAATAAGAAATGTGTAATAATATAAATAATATAATAAAAAAAATGTGTACAAACTGTGCCCAGATCAAAACCGTTCATAATTTCAACTTGTCAGTCAAGACATATTTTATTATGTGCATTTTGTCACGCCCAGATGGTGAAGTGTCATGTGAGACATTTAAAAACATGCATTTAGTGCAATACCAAAAATGGAGCAACATCGCACATCACACAGATTTCTTTGGAAGTGTATTTTTGGACATGCAGGACGACATCCTGACGCCTTCTAGTGAGACTTTGAGGAAGGGGAGGGAAGTGCCTGTTTTAAGACAGAGATGTCTGATTCAACATGCTCTGTCTCATGACACAGAGGCTTCAGCAGTGACATAGTGGTCGTAGATGACATGAAGCCATCAGCAGTGTTACAGTGGTGTAGGTGACAAGTGACAACCATCATCAGTTTTATAAATGTGTAAGTGACAACCATCGGCAGTCTTAGTGTTAGGTGAAATAGCAACCACCAGGAGTGTTATGTACGGTGGTGGTGTAATTTACAATGACCAACAATGTTATAGTGATAGGTGAGTGTTATAATGGTGTAATCAGTCATTAGTGGTTGAATAAGGACTCTCATCCAAACGCACTGTCTGTGGTCTGTTGACCAGATCTATGAGAGAGAGAATGCCCTTTTAGCACTTTTAACAACTGTATTCTCATATTTTATTTGGGGGGCTTTCTTGTTGTCTGGCCAAGGGGCCTATGAAGTCCTAATTCGTCCCTGCGTACACCTGCAAAATCTGAGCAGGTGCCAAGAGACATAAAGTCAAATCACAAAAAGCTGGAGCTCATCTGGCCCGCCCATACCTGCTGTGGTGCTGCACAGTTTCACTTCTCAGTGAGGAGCTGTTTCCACATAACAGGATATTTTTAAATGTGGATATTTTTTCTCCTGTTTACATTGGTTTTGGCCTTCCGTTTCCACATAAGCAGATTTTAAAAGCCCAAATATCAAAAATCATGCTTTAAAAATATCCCAAGTAGGGGGCTAAAATGCACCCGTTACAATGGAGTTTTTATTTTTATCCTCATGTTGCGTTTCCGAATAAACAGGAGAAAAAAATACCCACATATAAAAATATCCTGCTACGTGGAAACAGCACCATAGTCTGACCAGGCAACAATCAAGAAAATTTCGAATCTTCTCAGCATTTGGAACCAATTCATTGCCAAGCATTTCCATTGGTTACACATTGGATCCATCTGCAGGTGAGTGACAGGAAAGGTTTGCTCTGGTTGTCTGGTGGATAGTAGCTTCAATGAGTAGCATATGGAGGCATTTCTTTTTTTAATTTATTGTAAAGATATGTTTTTGTAGCATGGCGATGTCATCCAAAGATTTTGGCTCCCTACATAGTCTGGCAAAACCCTCCTAGCTCGGTTCGCTCACGGTCCTGCCAATCAGCAAACAGCTGAGAGTGGTGACGTAGAACTCAGCCGCAGAGTCCGTTACTGATTGGTTAAGGTCACGCTATTCACACGTTTGTCTTGTTATTTGTATGCTTTGGCATCACTATAGCGTAACAGTCATGCTAATAAAGCACAATTTTAATTTGAATTCGGAACTCCAATGAATTTAAATGGCAGAGTAGGGTTAGACCATCCCCCACCCTCCATGGAGACGGATTCCTCTTAGCTTTTGCCAGACTGTTTGACAGAGTCAACAGTCAGCTTTCACCCAGGCTTTTTTGGACAGGAGAAAGAGTGTGACAGGAAATGAGTGGGAGAGAGAGGAAGGATTGGCATAGAACCTTGGATCTGAATTGAACCCGGGTGGCGGGTCTAACGGTAGAGCATCTTAGATCATTGAGCCACCCCGTCCCATGGAGGCATTTCTTGAATGTGAGCTAGTAGACCAGCCTTCTGGACCTGCCTCGGAGAAATGGATTTACAATGCGAATTGGCCAGACCAAATGCTCAAACAGAGTTGCAGTCATCATAGCCAGGGTATTAAGAGCTAAAAGAAAAGCAGACTTCACGTACATCATCACGTTTGGCTAGCACTCTGAGATGAAAAACGTTCAAAGTTTGAGAAGATGGTGTACATTTTGGCATGCACCTGTACAGACAACCCACTTTGAGTTATCCGTGACTTCTGAAGTTAGAGCCCACTTTACCATAATCTGCCTGGAAAAATGACAATTTTCATATATGAATAGTTGGTTTATATGCAGGGTTGGGGAGTAACGGATTACATGTAACGGCGTTACGGTAAAAGGATACAAAATAAAAGTAACTGTAATCCGTTACAGTACAAGAAAAAAACGATGTAATCAGATTACAGTTACATTCAATGAGAATGGGGATTACTTAACAGGATTACAATTTGTGCGAGGTTGAGTCTTTGGCCCTTTTTAATTTAATTAATTATTAACACACATGCTTAGCTGACAACCATTTAAACCCGGAGTAGACTGTTCATACATTACACTCGCATAGGCTACATTGCATCCAAACGCGCATACATTTTCAATCAAACCACACGAAATCCAAGTTTTGTCAACATCTGTTGTTTCTTTATTTTGTTTTGCCTAATTCCATTGTTTATCCTTATGAGTTAAAACGAGTGGGTTTTCAGTGTTTTAAGAGCACTTAGCAATGTTTCTTGAGCATTTGAAAGTTTCATGTCTTACCGGTCTCGCAGCACTTCCGTGTTTGGCAAAGTGTTGCGTGCTGGCGAGAGTGACGTTTTTATCATTGGGCACGTTCGCGTGTATGCGTCCTCTCGCCATCACATTGACGGTTAATCTCTAAAAACGTCATAATTATTGCCGTTTGCATGTTGACATGCATTTGTACTTGTTTGTTATTTTTAGATGCGTCCCAGCATCTCTATAAGAGGGTATGTCTGTCCGTCCGTCTGAAACGCATTCTTCAAATTGTTCCCTCCTGTGTCCACAAGGTGGCAGTGTTGACTATTTGGCCCCGGAGCACGCAGCTGATTGCATTGCGAGACAAGTGCAGCGCCAGGAGAGAGGAGTGCACTGCAAGTGCTCGTACATTGACATACCCTCTTATAGAGATGCTGGGACGCATCTAAAAAGAAAAACATCATCTCCTGCGTTACTGCCGTATCTGTGTGCCTATCCGTAAGACCCTTGACACTCTATCAACATTTTAACATTTGGTTAAAAAAGTGTCCGTTCTCACAAATAAAATGTTTAACATGGGTCAATGCTCATTTAAACCTTAAGTAATCCAAAAGTAATCCAAAAGTAATCAGTTACGTTACTTTGTAAAAGTAATCCAAAAAGTTACAGTACAATTACATTTTAATCAAGGTAACTTGTAACTGTAACGGATTACATTTATAAAGTAACTTACCCAACACTGTATATATGTCATATGATCCACCATTTTAACTGATCATGATCTATGACTGTAAAGCCTACAGTACTCTGGTCAGACATACTAGTAAATATTCATGAAATATTCATTACTCTTCATGTCTTAATTAACGTTATACTCTGACATGCCATCTTATCCCAGACAACACTACTTTAGCTTTGTCTTTTGAGCTCAGTCTCATTGGGCACACAGGACTCTGATAGACTTGTGATGGTTGACAGACGTTTTTCTTTTCTTTTCTTTGTGTGTGTGTGTGTGTGTGTGTGTGTGTGTGTGTGTGTGTGTGTGTGTGTGTGTGTGTGTGTGTGTGTGTGTGTGTGTGTGTGTGTGTGTGTGTGTGGAGGTTGAGGGGTTAGGGGTCAGACGGGTGGCGTCTACAATCTTCTGTTTCCTGTTTAAGAGGTGTGTGTGTGCGTTTCCTGTTCTGAGATCAGGGGTGATGCCAGCTGTTTTGGTGCTCCCTCAGATAACTTGGTCAACATGGTGACGCCAGTCCTCATCAAAGCGCTTGTAATGTCTCCTTCGAAGGCACTTCCTCAGATGTTGATAGGTGGTTTTAATTTGGCTTGGTTTATTTCCAAACATGAAAAGATATATAAAGTTGTCACAAACTCAAAATATAAACAAATTAAACATTAAACGAAATGCATATAATATGGAATACCTTAAAGGGACACTGTGCAGGAAATGGTCAAAAAAGGTACTACAACTATGCTGCTCATTGAAACTGGGCTGCCTATTGCCAAATTTGATCTTTACATTAAAGTTTACTAAGTTATAAACAAATATTTTCTAGTATGGTCTAAGTAGAGTCATTTTTGCAGCTAAAATTGGCTATTTTTGGAAATTCAAAATGGCGGACCATGGAGAAAAGTGCAATTTTTCCAGTCATAATGATTACTTAGAATTTGATGGTGGTAAGTATTCATGAAAAAGGTAACATTAGTGAATGGGCAGCATGAATTCTCGAAATAAACAACTAAACTTTCACACAGTGTCCCTTTAATGCCTGCTGGCGTCTTCCACACATTCACACTCTCAGCCACGCGCTCCAATAATTAAGCACAGGTGCATCAATTAATTAATTACAGCTGGCTCCACTCAGGGCCATGTTAATTCCAAAATAAATACCACATTCTGCCAGCAGGTGTACAAAAACAAAAATGAACAAATGGCTCCTACAGCACTCTCTGTGTCATTTCATTTCAATGTGACATTAATAAATTAAGAGGAGAATAGTGCAAAGAAAACAGCCGTCATATCAGGCGTCAAAACTGAGCAAAATTATTGTTTTGGGGGATACTCATGATCAGGAAAAATGACCATGTCTTAGGACACTTGTAATAAAGGGCAGCTCATTTAAAGGAACAGTCCAGCCTTTTTCATTTTCACATATTTGCAGTATTTCCAAGCAATGTTCATGCATGTGCATGTCATTTTCTTTTCAGTGTTTTCAGTACTTAGATTTATTGGTATCAGAATTATTAGCATAGCTTAATCGCTGGAAGTAAATGGGAGCATTAGCTTCAAGCCATAAGTGATCGCAGGACGGGATTAAATAGCTCTATTGCACTCTGGTGAATTTTACATTCATTTTAGAATCGTTTATAAGTATATTTGATTATGTTTTGTTTGCTCCTGTCAGGAATTTTGTTGTTGTTGGTTGACCTTGGA
>NC_085880.1:14535167-14537667 GCF_034702125.1 Engraulis encrasicolus | reverse complement strand
GAATTGTAATGTCACATTGAAATTAAGTGATCTTACACACGCATGCGCTAGGGTGCATCAAACATGAAAACTTCGCAAAATTCCACTCTGCTCTCGCTAGCAGTATTGTTCCTTATCACTAGCATAACTTCTTTGTAAATTTCTAGCAAATTTGATTGATGTTAAAGGGTGGCACAATAGGCTTGAAAGTTTGAATTGTAGTGAATGGGCATATTTAGCTAAATCTCGGCAAAGTGTATTTTGAGACTGTTTTGATCAAAAATAGTAAGGACAGGCCCTACTGTGGCTGATATGGTAGGGCATTAGTCTACTACGCGGCCGACCTGGGTTCGATTTCCGGCTCGGGTCCTTTGCCGACCCTTTCCCGTCTCTCTCCCAACTCGCTTCCTGTCTCCACTTCACTGTTCTGTCTGAGAAAAAAACAATAAAGGCTTGTAAAGCCCCCAAAAAATACTTCAAAAAGTAAGGACAGTCATTTGGAAGAATGCTCCAGTTGCTTTTCCACTTACCCAGGACATCAAAAATCCCCAAAATGGCTAAAGGATGGATACATGGGTTTTCGAACATGGCTAAAAGATTAGCAAATGGGGGCTAAAACCTTGGTAAAGGAAGACTCTAAAATCAGGCACTGGGAATTTCAAATCTAGGAAAGTGGAAAAGGAACTGAAGCATTCTTCCAAATGGTTCTCTTCACTAGTTTTGATAAAATAGTGTAAAAACACACTTATCATTGATTTTGCCAAAAAAACACACTGCCCTTTAACATTGATTAAGATTTTACAAAGATGTTGTGATAGCACAAAGGAACAATACTGCAAAAGCAGAACAGGATTTTCAAAACTTGGGGCATGCACCCTAGCATGCGCGCGCATACACACACACACACACACACACACACACATGAAATTGTAATGTCACATTGAAATGGAATTACCTTACCCTCATATACAGGACATATCCGGGCATTTCTGACATAGACTGGCCCCCAACCCCAACACATACACAGGCCACTTTCATATCTTGACTGGCTGAATCCACTGTCTAAATTGACTATGGTCCAATGGGCCATCCCCTCTAAATTTTGGGCCAGTCCCTAGAAAAACAACAACGGCAACATCATCGGCCCCTGGGGACTATCGGCCCACCGGGAAAATGCCCTGTATGCCAGATTACCAGTCCAGCCCTGTGTGTGTGTGTGTGTGTGTGTGTGTGTGTGTGTGTGTGTGTGTGTTTTGGGTGGGCGTACCCTAATTCCTGTGGTTATTTTTTATGAGGCTAACTCCAGATGGGAGACATGTGTCTTTTTTATATGTTATATGTGTTTTATAATTCTTGTGTTATGTTTCATTTGATATACCAACTCAAATATTTTATTTTAATTTTTATTTTGTTGTTGTCTGTATAGTTCTGGAAACGTGTTTATTTTACACTACAATCTTCTAGGGTGGAATGTGTTCAGACACACATCTCTGTCTCTCGCTCTCTGGCTCTCTCTCTGGCTCTCTCTCTCTCTCTCTCTCTCTCTCTCTCTCTTTCGCACATACACACACAAAGACTTACAGTACATACATGGAGTGGTGTAAACAGGAAGTAATGTCAAATACCCTCTTCCCTTAGTGTTGGATTTCCTGCCAAAGTCACATGGCTGCATCACGTGAATAGTCATACATGTACATAGCAGGAACATGTGACCTCTTCCACAAGACTATAGACTATAAAACAAGAATATAGCCAACAGAACGCATGTAAATACAGGTATGCACTCCTCTATATCATGAATCAGGAACATGCGAAAAATCATCGAAAACAAGAATATAGGCCCATAGCTAACAGAAGGTAGGCCTATGAAGATATGCACCATACTGTCGAAACCAGGGCCATCGCTGACGGACTTGGCCGTACATATCCGAGAATCTTCAGCTAACTGACCACCTGTGAATTGTTAGCTAACTGACCACATGTGAATCGTCATTACTAACAGGAATGCAGCACATCTGAACTCACGTGAATTCCACATAGCTACCAGGAAGGTAGCAAACATTACACATGAATACTACCTGGAACGTAAACTGAGGAACACATCTAGGAACCTCCTTCTAGGAACATGTAGCTAACAGAACACAAATACTGCATAACTAGCTGAACGTAGCTAAGAGACCAAATCAAATGTGACAACTGGATAGCTCCCGAGAAGGTAGCTAGCAGAAGGGTATGTCAAGGGTGTGTTGGTCCTTTTACTATTTTTTACATTAGTTTTTCAAGCACATTAAATTGTGTCAGTGAATGAAGTGAAATTCAAACCAACTTGCCTTGAATAAACTTGTATTTATGGGTTTAAAATTACGATGATTGATTAATTGTGCATCCCGAGTGTAGACTCTTCCGATGAAGTGTGGTAGGTGGGTCATACACCCACTGGTACATTTTTAAGCATTTTTGGAGCCAGGTTTTTGTTGCTTGGCAGACACACTTGAATGTGAATTCCTATTTCTTTATATTG
>NC_085880.1:14512667-14530167 GCF_034702125.1 Engraulis encrasicolus | reverse complement strand
GGTATGGGCGGAATGCCGAGTGAGTACGCTTTCGCTTAGTTCTAGCTCGGAGCTCGCGCTACGACTGACCCAGTGACTCAGGGATTAAAGTTGGTTCCCAGCAGCGAGAGTGGTTAGCTTACGTTGGAGTTAGCCTTAAGCTACAAACGGAGCAACTCTCACCTGCTCTGTATGAAAGGGTTTCGAGTGATTTTCCTAATCCATTTATCCCCTCCCTTGTCGTGTCCCAAGACACCGGCTTCCGGTTTTAGGAATCACGGTTTCAGATTAACGTCAGTGCTCCCTCCAGTGGGAGGGTGTGTGTGTGTGTGTGTATGCATGTGTGTGTGTGTGTGTGTGAGTGGATAGAAGGACTGACACTACACCCGGTCACACCCACCCCAGCTTTGAAAGCTCACCGTCCCGGTGAGAGCCCGACTGTCTTTATAACCAGGGCCTAAACGTCGCTTGCGTGTGGGCGGTGGGGGGAGGGCCGCCCTCGGTGAGGGCTACAGATTCACCCCCGCTCAAATCCCCCGAGGCACACGCCACCCCGCCCACCGACCTCCCCGACCCACCGCGCTGCTGTAAGTGCATGGGGTACACAGGTTTACACACTATTGAATTCACATGTGGTACAGAAGTGGTCTGGGGAAGATTGAATGGGTTACTATGCTGTCCTGCCGTGGTCCTTGTAGTCCGTCTTACGGCTGTGCTTGCCGTAGGGGAGAGCTGTTCACTTTCCCTGAGAGGTGACACAGGACTGTTAGACGTTGGAAGGGGTATAGGTGGCCGAATGTCCTGCATATTTTCCGGCAGAGCTGTCTGGTGGACCTCTACTAGTCGTGGGGCTGCAGTAGAGCTAGTCGTTGCTGATTCCCGAACGGCTGGAGGGGGGCTCTGTGGGATTCCATCCAGGTTAGTTACATGGCCGCCATCCATCGAGTGGTTTGGTGGGGGATCGTGGGTGGTGGCCTCCGCGTCTGGAGGGAGTGGTTGTACAGTGTTCGGCACTAGAGCTGCTGATTCCGGAGAGGGTAGCGCCGTACCTGTTGAGTCTCTCTCTGGGCTGATGTCCCGGGAGTCCTCCGTAGCGTGGTTCGCCGGGGTTTCGCGGCTGACCGTCTCTGGCTCCAAGGGTTGTGGCATTGCTGTGTTACGCAGCGGGGGTGTTCCGGCCCAATTCAGTGTGTCGACTGGGGCTTCTATGACCAGGATGCCTTCCTCGTCACTTTGGTCTGCCGTTGGGGACTCTGCAGCCTCTTTCACTGGTCCCCCTTTCATTTTCCCGTCCACCTGACGCTGGTGTCTTTCTGGCAGAGTTGTCACGATGCGAGTAGGATCCATCTGCAGGATGGATGGGAGAACACGGATCTCTGCCCGGTTGATGTTCTTTTCCGGTCCCGTTCCGTCAGCGAGACAGATTGTATATCCTCTGCCGTATGGGTCTAGAGCTCGCTGTACCTTATAGACTGCCGGTTCCCAAAAGTCTTGAATTTTGTGGCGGCCTAACGGGTGGTTTCTTTTGTGGACCAAGGTACCGGGGGAAGCAACTCAATCTGTACCGGTGGGCCGCGCTGGTTTCGGTGCTCAGCCGCTCCAGTTAGTTGGTCCCGGGCATGGGCATAGATTGCTTTGAGCTCGTCTTGATGCTGTTGCAGCCAGTCATGGGTTGATCCTGTCTCCGGCTCTTCCTCTGCATGGCCCAGAAGAAAATCTATCGGCAATCGTCCTTTCTGCCCAAACATCAACTGAAATGGAGAATGCCCAGTGGATGCGTGTGGGGTGGTATTGTAGGCGAAGAGTATCTGGGGCAGTGCCTGGGGCCATCTACGCTTCTGTTCTGGGGGGAGTGACCGGAGCAGATCATGTAGCGTGCGGTTAAATCTTTCGCACTGCCCGTTTCCCTCCGGATGGTACGGGGTCGTCCTACTTTTGTCAATCCGATAGAACTGGCAGAGCTGTTTCATCAAGTCCCCCTCAAAGCTTCTTCCTTGGTCACTGTGAAGGCGCTTTGGGACCCCATAACGATAGAACCACCCCTCTGTCAACAGCTTTGCAACTGTGCTGGCCTTCTGGTCACGGGCCGGGTAGGCCTGGGTGAACTTTGAAAATACGTCGGTCACTACAAGGACGTTTTCGCGTCCATCCGAGGATTTCTCTAAAGTAGTGAAATCTATTGCGACCACGTCCAGGGGACATGCAGCCATCAGGTTCCCAGGAAACGTCCGCACCCTGGGGTGAACTGCTTTTGATGTGATGCATCGGGGGCACTTTTGGCAGTGGGTTATGATCGCTTGGTACATGCCGGGCCAGAAACATCTTTCCGTTATGAGCTCGGTGGTACGTTCGATGCCCTGGTGTCCGTGGTCATCGTGCAGACTGGTCAGGACTTCTTCCTTCAAGCACTGTGGTAGAAGAAGTTGAAGGGTCTCTTTACTCTCGCCAGGCAGCCGAATGCTACGGTACAGCACCCCTTCCCGGCATCGGATCCGTTGCCATTCCCTGAGGAGTCTTTGGGCTCCTGCAGGCAAGGCTAACCGCTCTGACCTACTGGGTCGAGTTCCTCGCTTCCACAGATTGCCGAAGGGCCCGATCACGGGGTCAGCGGACTGCAGGCTCCTCAAGTCCGCTTTTTGTCGCAACGGGAGAGAGCGCTGGCCTCCTGGCATAGGGCCCCAGTAATGGGTCCCGTTGCGCTCTGGGGAAGTGGGGGGACAGCCAGGCCGGGCGCAACAGCGGCAATGGAGACTGGTTCAGGAAGTCTAGAGAGTGCATCTACATTTTTATTGGCGGCGCCTGGCCGGTATTTGATGTCGAAGTCAAACATTGCCAGCTCAGACGCCCAGCGGTGTTCTGTCGCGCCCAGCTTGGCTGTCTGCAAATAACTCAGCGGGTTGTTGTCCGTAAACACTACGAATTTTGCCCCCAGGAGATATTCTCTAAACTTGTTAGTTACTGCCCACTTCAGGCCTAACAGCTCCAGCTTTCGTGAACTGTAATTGGACATGTTTCTTTCAGACGGCCGCAGACCACGGCTGGCGAATGCAATCGGTCTCCTTTGCCCGTCTTGATCTTGGGCAAGTACTGCGCCGAGCCCAGCATGACTTGCGTCGATTTCCAACACAAAAGGCTTTGTGAAGTCTGCATAGGCGAGGACAGGTGCTTGGATGAGCTGATCTTTTAGGCTCTGAAAGCTCTGCTGGCACTCTGGGGTCCACTGGCTACCAAGGGCCGTCGTCCGAGTCCTGGTTGTATTCCGGTTTGCTTCTGCCGTGGCAATCAGTCGGTGTAGGGGCGCTGCTACTTTAGCGAAGCCCGCCACAAATCGGCGGTAGTAGGATGCAAATCCAAGGAAGGATCTTAACTCTTTCGTGGTGGTCGGCTGCTTCCACTCCTCCACTGCTTTCACTTTATCCGGGTCAGTGGCCACCCCTGATGCGGAAACCACGTGTCCCAGATATTTGACTTCGGTTCTGAAGAAGTGGCATTTGGACAGCTTTAGCTTCAGATTGTTGTTCTGCAACCGGGTCAGGACAAGTTTCAACCGCTGAAGATGCTCTTCGAAGGAAGTGGAGAAGATGATTATGTCGTCCAGAAAGAGTAAGAGTGATTGAAAGCTTTGATCTCCGAAGATCCTCTCCATGAGTCTCTGGAATGTGCTTGGCGAGTTGCAAAGGCCAAATGGCATGCGGTTAAATTCAAACAGTCCAAAAGGCGTACAAAACGCAGTCTTCGGTTTGTCGGCCTCTGCCACCGGCACTTGATTGTAGCCGCTTGCAAGATCAAGCGTGGAGAACTATTTCGCACCAGTCAGCGCATCCAGAGACTCTTCGATTCTTGGTAGTGGAAATGCATCTTTTCTTGTTTTGGCATTCAGCATGCGGTAGTCTACGCACAGTCTCATGTCACCCCCCCCCCTTTCTTCTGCACGATGACTATTGGTGATGAGTAGGGGCTACAGCTGGGTCTTGCGATTCCTGCTTCTACTAGTTGTTGGATGTGGGCTTTCACTTGCTCATACTGTGATGGGGGTAATCGACGGTATCTTTGTCGAATAGGAATGTCATCTGTGAGAGGGATCTCATGCTCGACTAACGTTGTGCACCCTACATCTCCTTCTCCACGACTGAAAACGGCCCCATACTGCTTGAGCAGTGCTTTCGCCTGCTCCTCTTCTTCTGCCGACAGTGTAGGCAGCGATAGGCTAGAGAGGTCGACGGGCGGAGCGACCCGCGCCTCAGCGGACCGAACGAGGGCGACCCGCTCCCCACCGCCCCCCTCCACAATACTCACGTCAGGCCCGGTAGACAGTACTTGGACTACATGGAGCTCTCCCAAAGCTGTATGTGGTTGTAGCCACACTTCCTGTGAACTTACATTAACTACTGGCACCTCAACCACCCCATTGTTTACTGACAATAACGCCTTGGAAATGAGTAAGCCCATGGGCCACTGGGTGTCGTCTAGCGGGGGCTCTAACAATACAGAGCGAAGGGAGACGTTGGAAGCGCTGGGACACACTAAGGAAATTAGTTTAAGGGAACCTGGAGGAACACACTCGGCTTTTCTCTGTACTCTGGCTTTGCCCAAGTACCCTTTACGACACAGACCTTCTAGCGATTGACAGGTAGTGAAAACCTGCTGCCAGGTCTTGCTGTCCCCGCCCCGAGACGGCTGTGCGAGTGTGGACGGTAAGGTGGCGAACAATTCTTGGTAACAGCTTTGAATTACATTCATCCCCAGCAGTCCTGGTACTGCCTGTTTTTGCTGCCGAGTGAGGGGGTCGATAGGATCGCGTACCACCAAAATGCCCATGTTCTGGAAGGTCTTACCCAACACTGTAATGTCTAACTCAACATACCCTGAATAGGGAATCTCATACCCATTAGCTGCTCGCAGCTGTAACCAGCTGCAGGGTTTGATCGACTCGTGGGAAGCTTGGAAATGTTTTGTGAAAAACTCTTCAGTTATGGTGGACACCATGGAGCCAGTGTCTAAAAGGCACGGCACCGGGTGTCCCCCCATCGATACCTGAACAACTGGACACGAACCTATGAGTTGGGATAAGGGGTTTGCGTGGTTGGATGTCGAATTCTGCGAGCCTACAAGTGCACCTCCTGGCATTTGGCTCTGCACACCAGGGGGCGTTAGTTTTCCTGCGGCTGCAGGGGCAGGAGTTGCTCTGCTACTTGGTGATTGGATGTAGCTCTCTGTGACGCTCCACGAGTGGGGGCATTAGGGGGGTCTAGCTCTACACGGCAGTATTTGGCGATATGTCCAACGCGGTTGCAGCGCGAACAAATGGGCTTGCCATCTTGCTGGAAACGGTACGATTTAGACGAATTTCCCCCACCCCGTTGGTTACCCTGTGGGCGAGAAGCATTTAAGTGTGACAGGATGGCATCCAGTTGTGTCTGCTGACGACGCACGGCTTCCTTAAGCTCTGCTATTTCCCCATTCGGAGCGGTAATAGCATTAGACTGTACCCCTGAACCTCCTCCCATGGACGTATATGTATCGAAAGAGAACGCTCTAGGTCTAGGTCGCACCTCTTGCCTTCCCTCTTCCAACCATTTAATTGCTGCCCCTCGGAGCGTGAGGAAATCCATTGAAGGATCCAGCGCTAATCGCCTTTTCAGCTCTCTCCTCAACATGTCATCATTAACACCTTCAGCAAATTGGTCCCGCAGAACCCTATCAGAATTTGAAACTCCCTCAGGTGTTTTTTTTACAACCATCTCCATAAGTGTTTTCAAAGAATGGGAGAAATCCCGCAATGACTCTCCTTCTTTTTGATGGCGCTGGAAAAACGACAGCTGAGCTGCAACATACGACTTTGAACAGCTAAAATTTTCCGTAAGGATCCTAAAAAATTTCTCTGCCGTATTTCTGGCTGAAATCTCGTGAAACTCAACTTCCGCCTTTGCAGCGCCATCCAAATGATCATACAGGAATAAAACCTGTTCTGCCTCGGGCAACGGCCGAGCATCCAAACATCTACGGGCCTCTTTGACCCATTGATCCACAGTGAGCAGATCGGCTGATAGTTTACCCGTGAACTTGGAACACTTACGTTCTCGTGGGACATAGACATACCGTGGTTGCGGTGCAGCACCTGAAGTACTGCTGGAAGTCGACTGTTGGGAACTAGTGGTGGCAGGTGGTGCATTGGACTCACTGTTAGGTGCTTGCCCATCTGTTGCGCCCTCTTCCCCCAGTCCCCGGGCTTTCAACTGTTCATTTTCAGCACGAAGCTGTCTCAGTTCATTCATTATGGTCTCCATGTCAGACACAGTTTCTCTGTTAGACATAGTTGAAGTCAGCAGGCCTTCAGGTGCTCGATGGGTGGGGCTGTCGTTCGACGTCCCACGATGCGAGTGTGCTGCCGCTTCTCCCCTCTCAAACGCACAAACTTTACCTCTCTACCTCCAAGCCTCTAAACCCCTAACACAAAGTTGGCCAAAAAAAAACTTAGAAGAAAGGGAAAAAAAGGAAAAACTAGAAATCACAAGTCTTTGGATCCAAAGCCGACTACGCCAGTTGTAATAGGGTGAAGGTGGTGGGTTCACCCAAGACCCGTGCAGGGTTTAAACCAATAAATGATCCAAGGACAAGTGATTTGAAGTCAGGTATAAAAATATTTGTTTTATTTTTTTTCTTCAATAAATATTCAGAAAAAAAGAAAGTAAAGGAAAGAAAAACAAAATATAAAGCTGAGGCTGTATGGGTAGCAGGCTAGTACATACGCAGTGGGCCCCACTACTACACTACCCTAGGTGACCCCCCAAACCACATACGGTATATAGTGAAGACACTGCACTCAAATGAGAGCCACGCGGCTCAGTAATCCACAGCAAACTGTGATACACACATAAAGGTGCTGACACACGAATGGACCCTTACTAGAGGTATGCTTAAGGTGGGCATAAACAGGGACTGCTACCCAGAGCCTCAGTTAAAAAGAACGATAACAAAAGAAAATGTAGGCCACTTGGCCACAAAAACGGTTAAAACACAATTGGCTTGGAGTACTAATTGCATATAAACGGAGAGGGGAGCAAGCGGCACAAACACTCAAAGATAGCTACGCTGGTGCCGCTGAAACAAAACAAACATACACATTAGTAACATACACATTTTCCCCCTCTTTCAATCACATAGTGATGGTATAGCCTTTCGCTATTACCATGAACATTTTTAAAATGTTTCTCAAACATGAGTATTTATTTAATAAACATTACAATCATAAACATACCAAGTTGGTAAGGCAAGAGGGCGACTTGTAGACATGAGGTACAATGAAAAGTAGGATACCTGTTAAGCTGAACCCAGAGGTGGACCTACACTCTGGTGGATGAACGGCGCAGTAACTCCAATCACGCAAACCCCTCTCCTGGTATTTAAATATAAACATGCCAGAACATGAGCATCGGTGATACACCATCACAGTCACACTCGACAAACTGTACGGGGCTAGGGACAGCAAAACACTGGTAGCTACCTGGTATGTTGGCGTCTTAGCGTGATACTCCTTCGACGGCTTGTGGACTGTACTGGGCCAAGCATGCGAACGCTTTCCCTGCTATTAAATGCAGACATAGGCTAGTTGTAAACAATTGCTATGATGTTACATCAAAGCCGATAAATCAGTACAGCGTAAATTCAATGAAGTGATAGCTACCTGATGCCGTTTCGTTTGTTTCCTCGGTGGCGTGGGTATGGGCGGAATGCCGAGTGAGTACGCTTTCGCTTAGTTCTAGCTCGGAGCTCGCGCTACGACTGACCCAGTGACTCAGGGATTAAAGTTGGTTCCCAGCAGCGAGAGTGGTTAGCTTACGTTGGAGTTAGCCTTAAGCTACAAACGGAGCAACTCTCACCTGCTCTGTATGAAAGGGTTTCGAGTGATTTTCCTAATCCATTTATCCCCTCCCTTGTCGTGTCCCAAGACACCGGCTTCCGGTTTTAGGAATCACGGTTTCAGATTAACGTCAGTGCTCCCTCCACTGGGAGGGAGTGTGTGTGTGTGCAAATGCATGTGTGTGTGTGTGTGTGCATAGGAGTGGATAGAAGGACTGACACTACACCCGGTCACATATATGAGCAACAGTTTCCTTTTCTTGCTGGTTTGAATGCAGGATACAAGAAGGGTCATACTTTGATGGGTACCAAGTTGACAAGTTGTACCTTGTTGGCAGGCATTGCAGCCTTGCTTTAATGGCAAACACAATTATTTCTTCTGAGATGGAGTGATTTTTAAAAACTGAATGGGACACGGATTTGTCGGCGGACTCAAGGAGCGCCAATTTCCCTTGCAGTTTTTTTTCCAGTGCTGTGCGCTCAATGTTTTGCTGTTATTTAAAAGTGATGCTCTGATGTTTTTAATTTGCAACTGGCATGTCGTGTTGTTTTCGTTCAGGATCACTAGGGGCGAAATCTGGTGGTTTGTCACAATATCCTCGAGTGTGACTACTGCTCCGTCAGTGCTCCTCCAGGACAGTTCAAGTCGCGCTCGTTGGCAAAGGTCGTTGAGATCTATCCAATCGGAGCGCACCCCGAATCCGGCTGCCTTGATGTCGAGTTTGCCGTTTTCTTTCAGTTTGAATCCAAGAAACTGGGGGTCGCTGGGAGAGGCAGGTGGTATTTTACGTCGCTGTAGATGTAACAACAGCGATGCGCGTGCCAGTTCTCTGACAGTGGTGTCATCACTGTTTAACATGTTGATGAGATGCCCTGTTCTTGTAGCAGTGTAAATCCATTCTACATTTGGGACACCTAGGCCCCCATCGTTGCGTGATTGGAAGATAATGTCCCGTGTTGTGTGGCCATTTAATCCAGTCCATTTTCTTACCAGCCTCACCGTTTCGTTATTTAGAGCTGCCAGCGTATTTTGAGCAATGTGGACATTCGGGAAAAGGTGTTGTATTTTCGCTACTGCTATAGCACTGATGGCTTCGATTTTCATCATAATAGGGAGGGGAGAAGAATCTATGAGTGCCAGTCTTTGGGTGTAGGCCTACTCCTGGCACAACTCCGCCACTTGTTCCTCCCAGTCGCCCGCCACATTAAACCTGTGCCCCAGATATGGATATGTTTCGTGGCGTTCATATATGCGGATGGGATTGCTCATTATTGAGAAGACGGGGGGCTTGTCAGACTTAGCTTTGTACCATCTATTCCCACCACTTCGTCTCTCATAGAAGGCAGCGCATTTTGTGTGTTTAATGTCCAGGCCTGACCACTGTATGAATTGTTCTGTACGCAGGAGCATGTTGTTAATCACGTGTTCGTCCCTTGATGACATTTCCACATCGTCCGCGTAGCCTTGGACGGGGTTCGGGGAGCGCGCTCCTGCGGGCGCGCATTGACACATCCATTTAAGCCAGGAGTTGATAGCTAGAATAAAGTTTATGGCGCTCCATGGGCACCCAGTCTTAATGCCGATGTTAAGTGGCACAGGATCAGTCAGTGCTTTTCCACATATGACCTGGATGAAGGAGTTAGAGTATACGTCTTTAATTATGTCCGAGTAGAGCACACACACACACACACACACACACACACACACACACACACACACACACACACACACACACACACACACACACACACACACACACACACACACACACACACACACACACCAGCCAACTCAAGCCCACCGTGGAGTTGAGTCAGTGCTTTTGCTTTGAGGCTGAANCAGTGGCGGAACAATTGCACACAGGGCCCCTGGGCAAGACACTTATGGGGCCCCCTATACAGCTTTTCCAAGCTCACAATAGGGCCCCCACCACTAATACGGGAGGGCCCTGGGCCCAGGGGCAAGTGCCCTGCTTGCCCTCCCCATAGCTCCGCCCCTGGGCTGAACGCCCCCCTACATTCCTCAAAAACGCTGACAAGCACCCAGGAGACAGACAGACACACACACACACACACACACACACACACACACACACACACACACACACACACACACACAAATATTAATACACACACACAGACACACACATAAACACACACACATACACACACACACACACACACACACCTCCTGTCTCCTCTACGGCGAAAATAAGGTGATTACGTTCATGTCTCCCCCCACACAACACACACCACAACCACACACAGAGAATACCCTTCACATACACATACATGCATACACACCATAGATGCCAAAATAAGACACACCCCTCCCTCATACACTTGCATCAGAACATGTACGAACAGAACATGTAAGTACACACACACACACACACACACACACACACACCAAAATAGCATTCTTAACTTAAGTTAAATTCTTAACATCCTTCAAACATTTAACATCCAAACCAAAAATACACTACTACCCTACTGCCTCATCCATCCCACACACACACACACACACACACACACACACACCTTTGCCGACCCTTCCCCCTCTCTTTTTTTCCATTTTCATAATAATAATAATAATTGTGTGTGCGGCAAGTCCTGTGTGTGCGTGTGCACATGTGCTTGTGTGTGTGTGTGTGTGTGTGTGTGTGTGTGTGTGTGTGTGTGTGTGTGTGTGTGTGTGTGTGTGTGTGTGTGTGTGTGTTTTGAAACGGTACAGAACTGATTGTTGGTGTGTTGCACGCCCATTCCCTGTTTAAAAAACTTGGTTGGGCCCAACCGTGGTGCAAATGGTAGGGCACTGGTTTGCTATGCACCCGACCCGGGTTTTATTCCCGGCCTGGGTCCTTTGCCGACCCCTTGCCGATCCCCATCTCTCTCTCCCCACTCACTTCCTGTCATAACCTTCACTATCCTGTAAATAAAGGCAAACAAGCCAAATATATGAAGGGTTCAGATGCAAAAAAACCCTAAGTGCTTTTTCAGAAAATAATCTTAATTCATTTTTATTTAATACAAAGCTATCAAAATTGCATATTTTTTATGTTATTTATCTAATATAACTATTTATATGTATTATCAAGTACATGAATGTATACCAAACCAAAAAAGGGGTTCGCTAAAAATATAGAAGTGCAGGTCTTCAGAAATGGAGTTAGGGGGTTTTGCATCTGAACTCTTCATACAGTATATATAAAAAACTTGGTTGAACTTTCAGGTTTCAATTTGAAAGAGCACAATACATACAGTGGTAAAAAAGCAAGACTTTACCAACCATAATGGTAACGCCAGTTGATTCAAATAGAATTAGAAAATTTCAGATGGTATACGGCTCACAGGGTGTGTAGAGAGGGGGATGGCAAAAGAGTTACTGGCAGAAACACAGACGGAGAGGAAGAAACACAGAGGCTTACACAGGGAGATATGGAGGAATGGGCAGAGACAGAAAGAAAAGAGAGACAGAAGGGATTAGATAAGAAGGGAGGGAGTACACAGAGAGAGAGAGAATGAGAGAGGAACACATGAGGAAAAGATAGACAGATAGACAGAACACCAGGTGGAGGTTGCAGATATCACGAGAGGGGGAGGGAGAGGAAAATGAAGGGAACATAGAAAGGGAAAATAAAGCCTCAACCTCTTTATGGCTGGGTGAAAAATAATGGTATATTCTTCATACTCACTAGACCAGAAGATTTTAATCACTTTAGTTCTGTATTGTTCTCTTATTTCTGTGGTTCTATGCGGGGCCGCTGACAGCTTTGGCTGGGCCCAGGACAAAGCAATCTGAAAAGGCATCCCATGCAATGCAAGCAAATGTAAATTTGACCCAATTCAGGGGCCAATTCACCCCTTTCCCTGGACCCGAGACAACTGAGCCCTTTGTCCCCACCCCCTGTCGGCTTCCCTTGTCCTCCTATGTGTCATGCCTCTATCTCACCATAACAAATACTGTATGTAAATGTGCCATGGCTGGCACACACTCACGCACACACACAAGCATAGATGCACAGGATGAGCAGGAGAGGATGACCTCTTGTGGACAAGCAGAGAAGTATGCATAGGCTACACCTGTGGAATGAGGGACCACACACAAACACACGCACACACACACACAGGGCCGCCAACAGGGGGGGAGAAAGGGGTATGTTGCCCCGGGCCCAGGGAATTAAAGGGCCCAGAATTGGGTCCCCATTACATTGTATGTATTGGGTAGGGGGCCCTTTCAGATGACTTTGTCCTGGGCCCAGCAAAAGCTGTCAGCGGCCCTGCACACACACACACACACACACACACACACACACACACACACACACACACACACACACACACACACACACACACTAACGTTATGGAGACAAGACCTTATATGTCATAAACACACACACACACACACACACACACACACACACACACACACACACACACACACACACACACACACACACACACACACCAAAGTTATGGAGACAAGACCTTTAATGTCATAAACACACACACACACGCACACACGCACACGCACGCACACACACACACACACACACACACACACACACACACACACACACACACACACACACACACACACACACACACACACACACACTAACGTTATGGAGACAAGACCTTTAATGTCATAAACACACACACACACACACACACACACACACACACACACACACACACACACACACACACACACACACACACACACACCAAAGTTGCGGAGACAAGACCTTTAATGTCGTAAACACACACACACACACACACACACACACACACACACACACACACACACACACACGCAGGGTGCGATTTGTCAGGAAAACCAGAAGGGGGAATATGTTTCAGTTATATAAAATTAAATGTAAAAAGTGGTGATATCACCCCCCCCCCTACAAATCGCACCCTGCACACACACACACACACACACACACACACACACACACACACACACACACACACACACACACACACACACACACACACACACACACACACACACACACACGTGTGTGCCCTAGGCCACGGCAGGGCCATGCCAGTGCCACTTTTGTATGGATTTTGTTTGTTTGTTTGTTTTTAGCATACTATCTAAGAAGGATATTGTAGCATACCAACCACCAATTGAGCTACTAATGATGTCTGAGTCCCCAAAAAACGTCTTTCACCCGATATCCTTCTTAGATAGTATGCTAAAAGCAAACAAACAAAATCCATACAAAAGTGGCACTGGCATGGCCTCCCCATGCGTTTCCTGTCTCTCCTCCACAGTCCTGTCAAAAATGAAAGGATTTGAAAATCCTGAAAAAGAAATAAATAAATAATAGTGGCACTGGCTCCCGTTGCGTGGCCTGCTGAAACGTCATTGACCCATGCACTGACTTCATGCATGCACACAGCAATTGGAAAACCATCATATCATGGTCTGGATTTTTTATTATTATTGCTGTGCTAATATAATCATAATCATGAACATAATCTACAATTCGAATGCCTTGCCACCAGAGGGCAGTGTAGTGGACGACCTATTCACACACTGACAACATATTCACACACTGACAGACAGTTGAAAAAGAAGAAGAGTTGGTGCAAACGTCAATGAATGTCATTTCTCATGCGATGATCCTGTCAATGTTTGATGAATAGAAGCGCTGGTCATTTTAAACACCAGCAATGATGTGCAAACAAAGGTCGGTCTGATTCGGGTAGAACTACGAGTCTTGTTCATGAGCCGCTCGCTCCACTGCGGAGATTCGCCCCGAGAGAAGTGAACGCGCCGCCTCAACATGAACGAACCAGAGGGGCTGCGGTTCAGGCGACTGAATCGTCCTCAGATCATAACAGACTCCCACGAACCTCGCTACAAGGGAACAAGGTAGGGCAGAGAAGCGACAACGCGTGTTTCTGTCACTATGTACTCAGGGGTGCCAAAAAGTCTATTGAAGTAGTCGTGTTATCATAGCCTAAACCAGGTCAATCATAAATGGTGCGTGCTACTGGCTGCAGCAGGAAAACGATGCCTGTCACAGATTAACGTCAACATTGCTACATGGTTTATTATTTGCAGCACATATAGCGGGAAGGTTTTTCGTGTGACGTTGATATCCATCGGAGGGTTCCTGATTCTGCCGCTGCTCGTGGTCATCCTAATTCTGGAGTCTCCGATCCATCCCGAGGTCTTCAGGTAAGCCGAGGACAGGTTATACGCTGTAGTTCTATTATGCGGCGACGAGTGTCAGTCCCAAGTGTGTCGCCCAACACTACCCTGACCCTCACTCTGATGACTAGTAGCTGCCTCTTGCTGTTTTGTCAACACCTGTAAGGGATGGAGACAAACACCTCCACCCACCCCCAATCGGCAAGCTCTTATTCACACACCACCTGCGTCACCAGTGGAGAAAACACAACAGTGATGACACAAATTCAGTGCAGCGTGTATAAAACGCCCAGCTGACAACCTAGATGTGCATTCAGACAGTGGATGCACAGATGCTGTAAATAGATAAATGATGATTCATAATGACAGAATAGGATGCATCTTGTAGTACAGTTGGATCTCAGCAGCTGCTGAGGACCCTAACTAATGCAAGAATGGATTGCTGCATGGGCCTATCGGGCCCAGGCCCAGGGGCCCAAGAACCAATGGGCCCCTAAAGCCCAAGACTATAATTCCATTCTCATATTGGGTTAAATATTGCATGCACGTATCATGCACTACAAATTCCCCCAGTGACATTTGTTCCAATATCCTGAATCCTTGTGGAAAATAGCAACACCCAATGGAAGGGGGGCTTTTAGCTCCCTGGGCCAGGGGTCCATGGAGTCTTACTCCTTCCCTGCCCTAAAACAGTGGTTCTTAACCTTTTTTCCTTCAAGCCCCTTTTACCTGTGCCTGAGACAAGCTGCACCCACATCCCAAACTTCTACACGTGTGTCGCACTACAAACTGATGTTATTAATGACCATGATTCTTGCTTGAGACACAAAACAATACCTTCATGACCTTGCATGGGGACCAACATATGTGTCAATTTGGTTTTCATTTGCTGTAATTATAATGTTTACAGGCACAATTTTGGTCAGATCCTCAATCTAGAGACAGTTCTGTGGACCCCCTGCATTTTCTGGGACCCGGACCCCAGGTTAAGAACCACTGCCCTAAAGGACAGACTTCAACCAAAGAAGGTGGATCTAACAAGAAGCGTCATTTTATTTCTTTTCCGGTATCCACTTTATGTCGGGCGAACGCCCCTTTAGGAGACCTTCAGTTAAGAGACCTTCGGAGTCCCGAGGTTGAGAATAAATCAAGTCCCCTTAGCGCTGTAGATGGCGGTAGCGCACGTCTTGAGCAAACACCTCAAAAAGAGAAGAAGAAGGAGGGGACAACGCCCCCTTAGGAGACCCAATTTGAGCACACGCTTTTGCATTGAGTGGGCGTGTTTTGCGTTATCTTTCTCTTATCCAGTATTTTTGCTTCAACCATGCAGCCAAAGCATGTTGTGTAGGGTAGTAATGTTGTGGAGTCTACAGTGGATTATTATAGCCAATGCATATGTGCCTGCCTGGTGCCCTGTTGTTGATGAAACAGCAAATTGTGGACAATTATTGTTTTTCTTTCTTTTTTGTTCGTTCTCTTAACTTAATTCCCGCACATAGGCATGCATGCATTGACCTTTAAGTGCCCGTGTTACTGATTGCCTGTAAATCCTACTCTTGTGTAAAATCTGTGTGTAACTAAGGTCTTGACCGACAGTGCAGTCACCGTGCCCTGCCAAGAGTGCCACATGCCAGGGAGACTGGTTGTACTGGCTTGGTGATCCGGGCATTCTGCCATGCCGTGCGCATAAGGACTCGTACTGTATTCTCCTTTCACTTTCTTTCTTTCTTTCTTTCTTTCTTTCTCTCTCCTCATTTATCCAACTTCCCTCTCTCTATCTCTCCTCCGTATCTTTTCCCCTCTCTCTCTACCCCATCTATTTTGCCCTCCCCCATCAGATTCAAATTCAAATTAAAAGAATCTACAATTCATTTTTTTTTTTTTAATTTCCATGACCAGTGCAGTGTCAAATTATTACAGGCGCATATTAAGACTGAATCATGTTAAATAGTTCTACTTGTTCCTATATTTCTCTCCATATTTCTCCCCAGTCTGAGTGAGCCCCCCCTGCTGACTGGTTGCTATGAGCCCAACCTGAAGCTGCGTGAGGCCCAGCGTCTCTACGAGAACCAGCTGCTGGGACCCGAGTCCATTACCAACATCGGAGGTTTGTCTGTGTGTGTCTGTGTCTGTGTGTGTCTGTGTCTGTGTGTGTCTTTGTCTGTGTGTGTGCTTATTTAAAGGCAAGGTATGTGTGCATTTGTGGTGTCCATGTGAGTTGGTGTTGATAGTTGTACATAGGTATATTGTTGCCCATGGTGTCCCAATGTCCCTTTGCCCATGGCATTCCCTGACATACTTCGTAGCAAGGGGTGCTGTCTGCCCTTACTGTCTACAGGGTGTCTGCGGGTTTTTAAAAAGTATTAAAAGTTGATAAATTCAAAAGGCAAAATTTAATGGCCTTAAAAGTTGTACATTTGCTCAAAAAGTATTATTATTACTTTTTTTTTGTAATATATTTTTTAGGGGCTTTTATGCCTTTATTTGACAGGACAGTTGAAGATGGTGACAGGAAGCGAATGGGGCAGAGAGACAGGGGAGGATCGGGAAATGACCCCGGGTGGGCATGCAAGCCCAAATGTGGGGGGTTTAGCGCGCTGTGCCCCCCAAAAAAAGGGGTTAGGTTAGACTTTTAGCATAAAAGTTGTGGTTTTGACTCCCGACCCGCCTGTTTGATGGGTCGAGTAATTAACCAGTGATCTTCCTCGTTCTCCATGACTGAGGTACCCTGATCATGGTACCGTCCCGCTGCACTGCTTCCTTTCGGGTATCTTTGCAAAAAAAAATGTCTTTTTAAGACTCGCAATGAAGTGCCGTGATGGTTGTAAATCTGATCTAAAGGTAGTGAAAAAGGTATTAAATGGTAGTAAATCTGATTTCAAGATTGGTGTACCTAAGAAGGACAGAAATTAAGCTGTCATGGTCAAGACCCCAGAATTCTGGGAGTACGTGGGCAAATTCATTGTATTTTTGTCTTCTATTTAAGTATTTTCCACACTAAAGAACAAAGTAGCATTTCTGTCAACCTCACCTGTCACACAGTAACCACATATCCTTTGCTCTCTTGGCATCCATGATTGCCTTCGTCTGCCTTTTTCCAGAGCAAGGTTGTGGCCACTTACCGGGCAAATGCACATTCCGCGACGCGATTGAAGCGACAGAGAATCCCTTCTGTGCAGCATCAAGCGATACGAGCGATTGAAGCGACTAGAGTATGTCCGTAACAAGCAGAGCGCATGCATACAAACATTACCATTGGCTGTGGTCACTGACCTCTATACAGTCATTGGCTGTCGCGGCCTGTCGCTGAACCGCATCATAACTCATTAGCATAACATAGCCAGGGGTTCAACTACAAACTGTCGCTCTCTGCGTGCGAATCACCTCTAGTCTCCAGAATCGCTTTTGTCGCGCAACTCAATACAAAATCAATTACTTCCGTCGCTCACCTTGCTCTTGTCACGGCCTGTGTATTTGCCCGGTTAGTCT
>NC_085880.1:14495974-14507567 GCF_034702125.1 Engraulis encrasicolus | reverse complement strand
TCCACAGCTTCAGCCATGATGTCCTATTGCACTTAGTGTTGCAATACAGCTTGTTTTTTTAGCTTGAGTATGTGTACTTGAATATGTGTGGAATATGGGTCAATTCTATTCTCTTACCTCTCTGTTTCTCTCTCTCTCTCTCTTTCTCTCTCTCTCTCTCTCTCTCTCTCTCTCTCTCTCTCTCTCTCTCTCCTTCTCCACAGCTCTTCAGCCATGATGTCCTGTTGCGTTTCGTCCCGCGCTACAGCCTGGTGTTGGAGCTGGAGGAGGGGGGCCTGTGTCTGCGCAGCTTCCACGATCCGCACGGCCAGGTGGCCGCCTACATCAGCGAGGCCCACGAGCACAAGGGCCACCTCTACCTGGGCTCCTTCAGGTCACCCTACCTGTGCAAGCTAGACCTATCACAGGTCTGACCCCCGGACAGTGTGTGTGTGTGTGTGTGCGTGTGCGTGCGTGCGTGCGTGCGTGCGTGCGTGCGTGCGTGCGTGCGTGCGTGCGTGCGTGCGTGCGTGCGTGTGCACTCCTCTACCTGGGCTCCTTCAGGTTACCCTACCAAGACCTACCACAGGTCTGACCCCAGGGCGCATGTGCGTGTGTGTGTGTGTGTGTGTGCGTGTGCGCGCGCGCATGAGCAACTGCGTGTGCGTGTGCGTGTGTGTGTGCTTGTGCGTGTGTACATGCGTATGTGCGACTGTGTGTGCGCGTGCGTGGGTGGGTGGGTGGCTGTGCCTCTACATGGGCTCATTTAAATCCCCTTGATAAGAGGTGTACAGGTGCGACTGGGCTGGGCTGGGCTGGGCTACACAGCCTCTGAACTTGACCTGCAGAAGTTAACAGTCTCTGTACACACACACACACACACACACACACACACACACACACACACACACACACACACACACACACACACACACACACACACACACACACACACACACACACACACACACACCATGTGCAACATGGTGTTGAACGTGATGAGTGATAAGATGCATAATGGAAAATGCACTGAACCTACCTACAGTATTGCCAGGTTATTGCCCTGCTGAACCTGTACAGGCCGTGGAACAAGAAAAGTGCTTCAGTCAACATCATGAGAACTCGTGATGAAATCAAGCTGTGAAAAGACGTTTGTGTGTACATTTGCTCTTGGGTATTTACACAAGAACACATCCTGTTTTGAAGTAAAAGGCCTGCAAGGTCCTTCTCTACACTGCCCTGCCCTTCAAGGCCAAAGTGCAGTAACTACTTATTTTGTCAACATTGAGTTTAGACTGAAAATGGTCTTCATTACATCTCCGTTATCTTGTGACAAAGCCGTATGATCAAAATGTGTCCCATTTCAGAGATATTTGGAAATATTTCAAAATTTGCAGTAAATGCAATACCTAACCTAATACCAATGCTTTGACTGCATTTTTTCCTCAGTTTCAGTGTTGGCGTAGTTACTGCACTTTGCATTTGTATGGCAATACAGTCTAGTGCTTGCAGAAGAGTACCGTAGCCAGCCAGACTCGAGCATTCTAGATCACTCCAGTGTTCTAGATTACTACTAGTCTTCTAGATCACTGCTGCCTTCTATAGATTGCAAAAGTCTCCTTGATTGGTGCCACACTATATTCCAAATATGACATAATTTAATTATAAACCACTACTGTTAGTCCTGTACATGTCTATAGCCGTCATTGCCACATAATAAGCGCTATGGCTGAAACACAGAAACATACACACGTGGTAGGGACTGATAACTCATATTATCTGTACAGAAATGATTTATTTAATAAGTGCATTGTTTCACTGAATAATCACGTAGACATGTGTTACTTGTTTTCTGTGTTTCACCTAAAGTAATTCTACTGATGAAATGTAAGAAGTTGAAAGCAGAGGAGTTAAGTTGTGAAACGGCTGTGCAGGATGTGGTAATGTGCTGGTTGGGGGCCGCATGCGGGTTGAGGTTATTCTGAAGAACTGAAAAGTCATCTCTAATGGGAAACAATAATGACTCAGCCCTGTCTTAGGAGCCGTTTATACATAGCCAGGTATTGTGATGAACAAACAATTTTCTTACAGAAATATCTTCACGTTCACGCCATCGGCAAATCCGCATAAATATGCTGCCAAGAGCTGTCATAAGTATGCTAAGCCTGTGCACGGTAAGGAGAATGCCATTCAAGTCTCAATTTTTCTCAAACGTGGAGTTTTTTTTTTAAGCGCCATTTGTATATATAGAGTTTTTAGGAAGATTCTTTTTCAGAGGAAGTGTGACAATGAAAGGCACAAATGAAGGGAAATGTTTTGAAAGGACCTGGGTATGTATAAACGGCGCCTTGCTGTACTTAACTCACACTTCTGATATGATCATATCACAACTTACTGCAAGCTTTACAATGCAGGCCTCTTCTTATGATCATATCGACACATCACTATATGACACGTGGCTATATCATCTCATCATTTTACAGTATGATACTGTATATGACAGTGTGATATATGACCATATCATATCATTGTATAGTATAAGACCATATCATAACTTAAAGGTGCACTGTGTAAGATTGTGGCCAGAGTAGGTATTGCAACTGTGCCTCTCATTTAAACTGTGCTGCCTATTGCCAAATTTGATCTTTTCATGAATATTATTAATAATAAACCAATATTTACTAGTATGTCCAAAGGTTGTTAAGTTTTGCAGCTAAAAATGCCTATTTCTGGAAATTAAAAATGGCGGACCATGGAGAAGATCCCTTTTTCATGTATGTGAAATGCAATTTTCCCAGTCAAAATGAAAAGAATTTAATGGTGGTGGTTAGTATTTGTTGTTAGAAAGATAACATTTGTGAATGGACAGCGTGAATTCTGGAAATGAACTACTAAAAATATTACACATTGCACCTTTAAGCTCACCATTGTAGCCTTCTTCTTATGTCCATATCAACACATCATGTATGAGACACCATATCATCACAGTGTGACATATGACCATATCATCACATCCTTATATGATATATGACCATATCATAACTCAAGCTTAGCATTTCAGTGCTACTAAAGCCATGCACGTGCAAAAAAGTCTCCTGGACTCCTGGACATGGAATGGAAAGCCTTGAATGGCTAATATTGTTGACCACGCCTGGTACCTGAACCTGTTCCTATTCCTGGAAGTTGGGAACTCTTTTTTTGTTCCTGGTGAAAGCCAAGGGTGTGTTAATTTGTTTTTGTTTTTTGTTTTTTTTTGGCTGGTGATCGCTCTTGATTGAGGAATAATTTTCTCTTCCCTCTCAAATTTTTTCTGGTTTTCCTCCTTTATTTTCTCTAACTCCCTTGTTCTCGTCTCCCCCTCTTCTCTCCCATCCTCTAATGTCCTCTGCTCGTCTCTCTTTTTTGCCATCCTCTCCTGCATGCCGAGGAAATCTCTACTCTCCTTCCACTCCTCCCTTCCCCTCTTTCTCCTCCTCCTTTTATGAAATAGAGCCAGGCTTACTCTTGCCATCCTCTTCAGGATGAGGATATCATTGTGAAATCTAGCGGGGTATTCCAAGACCATGGTTCAGTCATAAACCTGGCTAAATCAACCTGTGGGTAGTGGTGAACCTTGAAATAGATAGCCCACATGTAATTTAGTCAAACAAATCAAACAAACTCGTCTATGAGATGATGTACCACTACTTCAAGGTTAACCTGGTTTACTACTGAGCCAGGTTCATTATATAAATACATCCCTGGAAGTCATCCTCACTTCTGTTGTTACATTAGGGGTGGGAAACCTTTTTTCATTCAAGGGACCACTTCAAATGTTATAAAGTCCTCCAAGGGTCGTACCATGAACACAAACCAGGATTTCCCCCTGCACTTTAGGTCTATATTGAAGGCGGCAACCTTTACAACAGACCCCACCTTCGCTAGGTCCCCTGAAAATATGACTTAATTGCATTGCAAATGTGAATGCAAAACATTAAAAGTATATCAGGGTGGCGGATAAGAGGGCAACATATAATCCCCACCCATGTGTTACCCCAGTGGTTCTCTAACTTTCTAAAGATCTTAATCCTTGTATGCATGTTTCTGTTGACTATTTATTTCAGATTTATTGTTTATTCATTGGGTCAGTCAGAGGTGGGCCCCGAACATTTGTGAAAATTTCAAGTGGGTCCCAAGTTGGAAAAAGTTGGGAACCCCTGTGTTGCGCAAAGAAGCTGCCTACAACACCCACATTCTGATAAAACACGGGGACACGCAGTGCAATGCAGCATCTACACACGTACTGGGCTTGGAAATCAATGTGCAACATCCACATACTCGCTGCAAAAGAATGAAATTAAATATCTCGTTTTTGGTAGAATTAGACAAAATATTGAGTAATCCTACTGCACTGGCAGGCAACTTTGCTTATTGTATTTGCTTGTTTCCTGATTTAAGTTAATTTTTGGTTTGTTTTAAGAAAATGTTTAACTCGAATCAGGGAAAAATAATCAAATGATCTGACTCTGCGGTTTGATAATTCTACTCCATACTGGGTGGATTCTACCAAATACAAGATAGTTTCCCTTTTGCAGTTTTTGCAATGCCGTGCAACGTGCAATGCTGCATCTACATCCATATATTACTGGGACATGTCATGCAGCATCAACATGGTAATCCTCTGGGACAGGCCATTGAATCCTCCATGTGCAGCATTGTGGTGCAGAGACCTGCAATGCAGTGTGGCTAGATCATTCACACTCAACCCTCCATACACTGGGGCCTGCAATGCAATGAGTACAGATGATAATGGCTCACAGCGCTCAGCCTCCAGAATTCACATACAGTGCTAACACTTGCAGTGATGGGCAGCCTGGATTCACAAGTTACAATACAGTGCCACATATTCCAAGTGACCTGGGGCCACATGTACAAAGCTTGCTTATGCGCAAAATAGCTATGTGCATAACGTCTCTCACACACGTGCAGATGTACATACTAAGGTTGACTTAACATGAAAAACGTGCCTTTGCACTAAATTTCAAATGAAATGGAATGCACCATCAGAATGTGCATGCAATCCTGTTTATTGATACATCTGGGTTTTTTTTGGGGTGCATATTTATCTACGTAGATTTTCATATACTGTACACAAATATTCCATCTCATTACATGACACTCTTGTTTTTCCCTCTCCATAAATTGTAGTTCAACTAGACAGTTAAAACCAGGTCATTTGGAATATGTGGCAATGGATTCTGGATTCTTGAGTCCAAGTTGCCCATTACTGCATATGCAGTGGGGGGCGAGCTCATTTGTAGCATACCGCTACCACTTGTTGAGGTTCTGCTTTCTGCTTATACTTGCATTGTGTTTTTGTGTATATTTAATTGTTTGGTTTGTTCGTTTGTTCTTGCTATGTTTTTCAAGACAGCTCTTGAAAGGTGTAATGCCATGTTCATGTATATATACGGTACTGTACTGATTACTGTTGGATTTAATTGCTTATGTACAGTGGACTGACTGCTGTTGCGGTTAATAAAAACGCAATGCTTTTTGCTGATTATCAGTGTCTGTGTGGTTCGTACATCACTACTTGGGGGTGTGCAGGGCTGGACTGGCCATCTGGCATAGTGGGCGTTTTTGAAAATAGGGGCCCACAAGGGTGCGGGGCCCATCGGTGAGTCAGTTCTGCGCCGCTAATAATGAGGGGCCCCTTTAAACCAAAAAGTGCCCAGGTCCTATTTCTCCCCCAGACCAGGCCTGAATGTGTGTAATGTGCCTTTGTCTCTGCACCAGGTGTGCACAGATAGGCCCCACTGGACAAAAAAATGCCCTTTTTGAAAGTTCTTTTTTGAAAGTTTTTGTCACGATGTACTGTGGACTATGTTGACATGGTAATCTACAAATACTTCACCATCAAAAGCATGGGACAATAATGCCCCGATAGAATACACCGTGTAATCTATACCGCCTAGACAGCTGGAAGTTCCCCCAACCCTCCCTTCAGCACCTACCCCCCCAAACATGTCTGCAGGCCACTGTCGTGCACTACTACTGTACTGTTCTGGCTTACACCCTTTTATTTGGGGGCTTTTAAAGCTTTGTCATTCAAACAGGACAGTGAGAGAGACGGGATATGAGAGGGGAGAGAGAGAGATGGGGAAGGACTGGGAAACGACCTCTGACTGGAATTTAAGAAGTGTCCTTGGCATAATAGTGCGGCGCACTAGCCCACTGGGCTACGTCGCCCCTTGAGCTACACGTTCAATGGTCGACTGCAGTTCCTCAGATAGTACCATCATTCCAGCCCCAGGGGGATCCTCAGATAGTACCAAACATTTCTAATGGACACGTTTTATTCTAAAGCGAAAACGTGCTTTCACAGGGGCGCATGCTGGCCTTAGAGAATACATAGTACAATACCCTGTAGCAGTTATTCTTTCTGGGATAGATGTGAGTTTGGAGTGTGTATGTGTATATACCCTGTTCTGGTGCACGAATAAACACATGCACACCCCTTATCTGGCCTTTACACACACACACACACACACACACACTTCTCCTCTGTTCAATCTCCTGCATTATTTAGCTCCCTGTGGTATGGCCCATTAGTTGCTCAATTGCTGCTGCTGTTTCCCCAACTACCTGAGGCAGCCCTGTGTGTCTGTGTGTGTATATTTTACTGACAAACCACTTTGCCTGTGTATTCCAAACCAATCGCTGTGCGGTGTGAAGTGAAATGGCACCCGTCCCAGAGGAAGACAAAACAAGCTGCTAAGTGCGATGACCATACGCAGGTTACGGCAGAGCCATGGAAGTAAGACCTTCGTGTTCCATTTTTACACAAAGATGGCGGCTCACGGAGCCTTTGCCACACAAATTGCCATTGACATTGTTCCAAAATAGTTCCAGGAAGTGAGCGTCGAACACGGCAAGTGCAGTAAATGTAAATGTTATTTGTTTTAATTCATTTTTACGTCATCTTTGCTTGTTATGTAGTGGTTCTGTGTTGGTCTAGCAAAAAGAAAGCTGCTGCCTAGAATTATTTGAATCTTGTCACCAACTGACTTCCTGTACCCTGATTGTCACAACTCTGAATCCCATGGCTCTGAGTTACGGTAGGCTATACGTTATACTGGCATGCGTGCATCCAACCTCAGTAACTGCAGAGTCCTAGCAATGGTCCTAGATGCAGCCCACTAGCCGGTTTTCTGTAAGTCAACTTAGTTGGGTTTATCACTTAACCATGTTCTTGGATTACAGAATTGCTGGACACATTGATGTTTTTTGAATTGTTCCCTTTATTGAAAAGTTATGGGATATCCCCACTGCTGGCTCATGTCACTCCACTGCCACCCCACTGCTGATGCTGAGGAATAAACATAACATTTTGGTATACTTACTGAGCTGTGTGTGTTTTGGATATCAGAGTGGACGTTACCTCTACGTAACGGTGTGTTTAAAGTGCTGGAGCTGGGCTGTGAGTATGTGCATGTTTCTCCGAGTATGCATTTGTTTCTGTCTGTGTGCGTTTGCTTGTGTGTGTGTGTGTGTGTGTGTGTGTGTGTGTGTGTGTGTGTGTTTCTGTGTGCGCTTGTGTGTTTGTATATATGTATGTATGTATGTATGTGTGTATGTGTGTGGTGTCAGAGCAGGTCAACGAGGGGGTGTTGCTGGGTGATGAGCTGGGGAGCTGGTGACGGGCTGCAGTGGAAGTGCGTAGTCGTCATCTGGTGCAGCCATGGAATGGACCACACCTTGAAGTCACACAGGAAGGTCTGCGAAAAACACACATAGAGAGAGAGAGAGAGAGAGAGACTGTATGTTTACATTATGTATATTCCATGTACCTGGGCTAGTAATTTCTGCACAAATGACAAACAACTTTGACTCTGTCTAAAAACACATAAAGCATTCATTCTTTACTAAAATATTTTGAGGGTTTTTTTCACTTTTATTTGGATAGTATAGTACAGTGAAGAGTGGGACAGTGTGGGAGAGAGGAATGGGGGAAGATTGGGAAAGGACCTCGAGTTGGAATTTATCCCAGGTCCCCGGCGTAATAGTGCAGTGCCCTCCCGTTTGAGCCATGGCTGCGGCCATAAAGCATGCATCTATGCATTTACTCCTCAGCATAGTATATTAAGTATTATACCAGAGGTACCCCTTGACCTCATCATAAGCCTCCCTGAGCCCCCTTGACCTCATCATAAGCCTGCCAATGCCCCCCTTAGTATTGAAAAATGAAATGGACTAATGGCCCCCAATGGTAGCTAAGGGCTCCCCAATTCCACCCCCTGGGGGGGCTGAGCACCCCCGTTGAGAAACACTATACAATACAAACTCCTTGGATTTTTGACATCTTGTCAGATGGTGGTCTTATGTATATTTCTTGTTAGTAAACCAAATGCAGTCTGTTACATATGAGATATCTGCGCAAAAACAGAACACATTCGATCTTCGACACATTCGATCTGTGCTAAAACAGATGCCTGTGCTGCAACTATAGCTATCTGCACCTTAATCAGTCTCATCCTTTTGACATCTTTTCAGAAAACATTCTGATACATTTCCTTCTACTACAGTAATGTTTTTCAACGAGGGCTCTACAAGCTCAAGCTACCAGGAAGCAGCATGCAGCCAGCGATGCTATTCTAAGTAAGTTTGTTACAGTGGCATTGGCAATATTATAATACGATCGGGAGTGGGGGGGATGGACATCTGCAGTTGGACATTACAGAGAGCTGTCTGCAACACACATGCCGTGAAATATCTGCACAAAAAACACAAAGCATTCAATCTTCCATTTACTTTTAACAGTCGTGCCGTAAGACTTACCACTGACTTCAGGGTTTTAACATCTTTACAGAAACAGTCTAAACTAAAAGCAGTCTGCAGCAACTACATTGACAACATTCAAACAGACAAGCTCAGGGGAAGACAAGTCAAAAGCAAAGTGATAATAAAAAAAGCTCTCATGCTGAAACGGATGCCTGTGCTGTAACCCTCTATCTTTTCTCTGATCGGTCTCATCTTTTCCGTTCGACTGTAGCCTAGTGATAACATCCATCTGCTCCACTCCCACTTGCAGTGTCTATCAGTTTATCAGTCTATCACCAACTCTCTGCCCAAATGGGCCTTTTTAAATTGAGGTTATTGATTTTTTCAAAATATTTCAAATACAAGTCACACAAAAGTGTAAAGTAATAATAACCAGGAAATGTAGTCCCGTCCGAACGCGGCATGTCAGTACAGATAGATAGTATGTCGGGTAAACTTCACAGCGAGTTTTACCTCCTGTAAAACGGTCCGGGGAAATTACCCTTGGTAATACTAATCCCGTCCAAAAGTGACCCTATGTAAAGATGTATGATTAAGTGTGCGAAATGCACAATATATCCAATCTCTCTGGGCTTGCAAACATTACAGTCTTGCACCATTAGTTTTGTTTTAGGGAGTTGTTCCAAGCTGTGTTCGCTGTCAAAATCAGACAGCATGGTCAAAGCACTCTCCAAATGAAATGACACTCATGCAGATGCATTAGAATGGATTTTGATGGGTTAGTAAACCAACAGGAAATTATTAGAATTGTTCCACGGGACCAAATGCCTCCATGGATGCGCAATAATGTGCTCAAAAATCAATATAGGGGCCTATATTGTGGAGTTGGCGTGCGCATTTCCCCATTTCCAAAACTAGTCCCGTCGGAATAGGGCTTAAGTCTCATTATCCCTCCCTCCCAATGTCTATAAATTCTAGAATATATCTTCCAAGACAAAATAACAACAATAATGGGCATTTTTCTTGAAATTTGAGACCTTTGATTCAATGTCATCAAAGCAGGGATAAGTTACATCTGGTGGCATGGGCATAAACATACACTCCACTGTTTTCAATGGTTGTTGCCTGAAAAAGGTATTCGTTTATACCTGCTTTATCTCAACCCCTTCCCAACTCCCCCTAGGGGGACTGTAGAGTCCCCGTTGGGAAACACTAGTTTGCAAACTAGTGCCCCATAGTCCAAATGACCTGGTTTTACCTACTAGTGCCCCATATTCCAAATGACCTAGTTTTACCTGTCCAATTCAACCCAGTGAGGATTCACCCGGTTGAACTGGACAGGTAAAATCAGGTCATTTGGAATAGTAACTACTTAATCCAGGTTGCCCATCAGTGGCGACAGGTGGTGTGTTGGCTGTGTGCTCACCTGCTGGAGGTCCCCCTGGGGCTGGAAGGTGCAGTGTGCCAGGTCGGTGCCACGGCTGGACTTACGGCACACCGTACGAGACAGCTCCACCTTCAGGTGATACAGGACACCCTTCACGATCTGCCAGAGGACATAGGGGATGGTGCATAGACAGCATTGGTATTGGGACACTGAGTTGGGAATAGTGCAATGGGAGTGATTGGAAAAAAAATGGTCACCGAACGACTGTCAGTTCGGAATAGAGCACTGCTGTATATGCAGTATTTATGTCCGTGATTTGATACCATATTGTCCAAACAACAATGCCATTTGTCTGCTCTCGTGAGACTATGTGGAGCCTTTCCTGCCAGTTTGACAAACTGTGTGCTTTCCTGAAGGTGGTGCGAGTCGGGTACGTGGTGCAGTTAAAAGCTGTCAGTGCTTTAAGCCCTACAGAGTTTTAAATGTGTGCAGTGTATTGTTATGTTTGTGTAGCTTGTGTCTCCATTTTACTGAATTTAAAGCAAATATCAATATCGTACATGTTTGTATTTTACTCTTAACACTCTAATAATGCGCAATTGAAGAATGAAATGTCACATGGAATAGCCCATCAAATAAACAAAAACGGTCAGCAGTGGTTCTCAAAACAACCGAAAAACAGCCAAGCTTAACGTTGTGGGGTGGTAGCAGTGCAACTACTGGCAAAAGTTAATATGAGTGGTTTCCTAAAAGTTCAAGGAACGTAAGCGTTTGTGTGGCAGCGGTGTGTGTGTGTGCGCCTTTGTAGCCACCCCCGAGGCACACATACACACCTCTGTCACACTACACGCTTAAGTTCCAGCAACTTTTTCGCGCGCGCACGCACACATACACAAGACTATAGTAAATGCCACCCAAGTAGCCTATCATGTGGACAGCACACACATACACAGCATCATGTCTCGTCTACACTAGCAGTGTCTCTATTCCTGGGATTACTGAGCAGCACAAAAATACATCCAGCAGACTTTTCTCTGTGTAGGCCTAGGCCTACTATTATTAGGCTAGACGCGGAGAAAGACTGCACATTCAAAGACAGACTTTTTGAGGTTTCTGTCTTTGACATGTTATTTTGGGAACGCCAATGATCAATGGACACAGCTAAAAAGTATTTGAAGCGTCACGTGCCGTTTTTCTGTCGGCATGATCGAAAAACCACCACTCAAATATCACGCTTTACGCACACACCTAAAAGGCAGATGAACTGGTAAACAAGACAACAAAGTAGGGTAATGTTGTAAATGTAACATCAAAAAAGTTTCTTACAATCCAAACCGTATGATGACACACGTTTCTTCTGTCACAGACAGCATCTCTAGCTGTGCCTTACCTGTTTCTGCGCGCTGTCTATGGCCGAAGCTTTGAACAGGAACGCATCGTTCGACTGGTTATTGTAAGCGTTGG
>NC_085880.1:14475974-14483474 GCF_034702125.1 Engraulis encrasicolus | reverse complement strand
AATTATTTGAAGTGAGCAATAAATTGAAGCAGCTATATACTGTACTGTAAGGTATACGATGGCTACTGTTCATTGTGTCAAAGTGAAATTTCTTTAATGATATCCCGTGAAAAGATAAACATACTTTCAAAACTGCAGAAATGTGAGGGGTGTACTCACTTATGTGACATACTGTATACTAATCTGCAGAAATGTGATGGGTGTACTCACTTCTGTGACATACTCTCCATTTTCTTTGCCGCCTCTCTCAGCCACTGTCTCACTCTCATTATCTTCTCTCCTTCTTCGCTCTGTCATTCTCTCGACATCCTCCTTCTCTTCTCTCACTCACTCTCTATCCCTCTATCTTTACGAGCTGATGAGAGTGTGAACTCACCGTCTCTCTCCCCCCTCCCTTCCTCCCTCTCTCTCCCTTTCTTTATGATCTGAGAGGAGTATGATCACTCCTCATGTCTAATTAATGGCCCTGGAGGAGGACGTGCTGCTATTACATGCACACACACACACACACACACACACACACACACACACACACACACACACACACACACACACACACACACACACACACACACACACACACACACACACACACACACAGCAAATGTGCATATAGGACAGTCATGCACGCATACTATATGTAATACACCCCCTCTCCACACACGCACGCACGCGCGCACACACACATACACACACACACTTGGCTGTGTGAGTGACAGGGATCTTGTGGTAATTGGAGTGCTGCTTTAAACAGGAAGCTTCACTGTTCCCCACACTGCGCTTCACTGCAGATCTGAGAGGTATAGCAGGTGTGTGTGTGTGTGTGTGTGTGTGTGTGTGTGTGTGTGTGTGTGTGTGTGTGTGTGTGTGTGTGTGTGTGTGTGTGTGTGTGTGTGTGTGTGTGTGTGTGTGTGAGAAAGAGAGAGAGAGTGGGGGGGGGCATGATAGAAGGAAAGAGGAAAAAAAGAGAGAAGAGAGAAAGGATGAAAGAGAGAAGTATGAAGAAAGGATAAGAGAGAGAGAGAGAGAGAGAGAGAGAGAGAGAGAGAGAGAGAGAGAGAGAGAGAGAGAGAGAGAGAGAGAGAGAGAGAGAAGGAGAGAATGAGAGAGGAAGGGAGGGAGGGAGAGAGTGTATCTGGTGTTTGTGTTAACTGTTAAAAAATATATTCTAGGACTTTTTGCCTTCATTATGACAGAGATAGTTAAGAATGGGAAAGGAACGAGTTGGAGAGAGAGATGGGGCAGGGCCGGGACACGATGCGGGTCCCTATGAGCAAGCAAGCCCATTCATGGACGGGTGGCTTAGCACACTGGTTTTCAAAGTGGGGACCAGGGACCCCTGGGGGGCCGTGAGGAGGTACTAGGGGGGCCGCGGCAGGGTAGCAGGAAAAGTATAGCACAACAAAAAATAAGTAATTGAATACACTGAAGAGCGTATAACAAAATGAAACAAAAATAAGCTAAACAATGTTGCTATTCCTAGTGATATTATTATATATCCTAGTGATAAATAGTGTGGCGCGACCCATGTCAGGGGGGCCTTGACTGGAATCTACTGGTATATGGGGGGCCTTGTCATGGTAAATTTTGGGAACCCCTGGCTTATCACTCTGTGCCTAAGCAGCCCCTGAGTGCTGTGTTGTGTGAGGGAGCATATCCTCCTGTCATATTAGGGGTCCATTTAAATTGCCCATCAAACAGGTGTCTCAGATATACTGTACTGTAGATAAAGATCTTAGGCTCCTCCTTCAGGACTCAGAACACACCCAGAAGTCTGTGTGGGTACAGGTCTTTTCGTCGAATGGATTCTTGAGAGGGGACCATTCGAACAAAACGTTGGACCATTCGTATAAGGCAGGGGATCTTTCGTCGAGGACGTTCCGTCTACCGCAAAAGCCTACGAAAGGTCCTTAAAATTGAACTAAAGATCCTTAGGTTTCAACTAAACGTCCCTTCAGTCTGCCTATATTAGAAATGTAAATCAGCTTTTTTAATGCTCATTTTAACGGGTTTTCTTCAGCCTGCCTATATTAGAAATGTAAATCAGCTTTTTTAATGCTCATTTTAAGGGTTTTGTTTATTTAAATATGTAAATCAGCTGTTAAGTTTTGTTTTTTGTTGATTTAAACATGTAAATCTATAAATAAAAATGTTGTACTTACTCATTTTAACTGGTAGGGCTATGTTGTTGGTTTTTTAACGTTTACGTCGTTACATTTTTTGACAATTTACGTTTACGCCCTTACATTTTTTGACAATTATCTAGACAATATTTGAGAAGCTTTTTTTTTTCACGTCGTTACATTTTTTGACAATTTACGTTTACGCCCTTACATTTTTTGACAATTATCTAGACAATATTTGAGAAGCTTTTTTTTCACTTTTACACCGTTACTTTACTCCCATCTGCGGGCAGAGAGGCGGGACCAAGCACAGCCTGCTCGCTTTGAATCAAAGCAGTGCGGTTTAATGTGTCTAGAAGTAGGCTATTGACCCTTGTGCTCGCTTTGAATCAGAGCAGCGCGCGTCTAGGCTATAGACTATAGTGCATCTAGAAGTAGGCTATTGACCATTGAGCACATTTTCATGCAGCGAGTTTTCTGACTTTCCGGTAACTTTTTAGATGCGAAGCACCAGCAACAAGAGAAAGCTGTCTCCCGACACTTTGATGTTTCTGATTCTGAATGACAACAAATAGTTCGCGCATGAGCCAGAAAACAATATAGGTCCTAACAGTGTTGAAAACATTACAGAACCCATGCACCTGTGTTAAGCCCATGGCTAGAGAGAGAGAGAGAGAGAGAGAGAGAGAGAGAGAGAGAGAGAGAGAGAGAGAGAGAGAGAGAGAGGTTAAATCGCTACGTTAACACTGCACAGGAGCGCGTTCTCTCTCCGCCGCGTCTTTGCATGAACAAATGAAATGGTAATTGAATAATAGTTTGCCAGTATTGCAGGGTGTATTAAACCCAGTGTACGTTGGGGTGCAAGGGAGAGCAAGGAAGAGAGCAGCATCTGTGATTAACCGCTTCGAAATGTGTGCGTAAAACCTGCTGTTAACCAGTGGATTTTGTGAAGCTTGAAGCTTACCGCATTAAAAAAAGCTTTGTTTGATTTCGTGTTTGTATTTTACTTTGACGTTGCCTATAGTCCTCAGTTTATGGGTATTTTCAGTTGACCCCCTACACGTTTTCTTTCTGTCATGTAGGGTATTGTAAATAAATCGACCGTATTTTTTTATCATTTTGATTTCGGACTTAATTTAGCCCTTCAATCACCCCTCTCCAATTGCAAACTTTACCCTGATAGAAGAGCATTCGCTACCCTGCACTACTCGTTAAGCACTTATTGTCTGACTGATTTTGGCTGCTGCGAATAAGGTAGGTCTATCTTATTTTAAAAAAAGGGTCTGTCACCGTTTTGGCTGAAGGTTGACACCACGAACCAGATGACAATTGCAGTCTTGCCGCAGGTCTTGAACAGTGCGCTCTCTTTCCGATTCAGATTGCTTCTTCTGAGAAGGCAACTGGCTACCGCAGGAGAGGGGAAAGGTGGCAATATTATCCACAAGCTTGTTGGATAAATTGTGTTTAGCCTATCGCAGATGAGGTTCTGGAATATTTTGTAGTGCATGGGACATTAACAAGGAAAGGTAGCTATGATATCCTCGTGAATAGGTCTTCGACTTTTCAAAATGCCTCCTGCTCGCTTTGAATCAAAGCAGTGCGGTTTAATGTGTCTAGAAGTAGGCTATTGACCCTTGTGCTCGCTTTGAATCAGAGCATCGCGCGTCTAGGCTATAGACTATAGTGCATCTAGAAGTAGGCTATTGACCATTGAGCACATTGTCATGCAGCGAGTTTTATTGACTTTCCGGTAACTTTTTAGATGCGAAGCACCAGCAACAAGAGAAAGCTGTCTCCCGACACTTTGATGTTTCTGATTCTGAATGACAACAAATAGTTCCATTAGCCAGAAAACAATATAGGTCCTAACAGTGTTGAAAACATTACAGAACCCCTGTGTTAAGCCCATGGCTACAGTAGAGAGAGAGAGAGAGAGAGAGAGAGAGAGAGAGAGAGAGAGAGAGAGAGAGAGAGAGAGAGAGACGTTAAATCGCTACGTTAACACTGCACAGGAGCGCGTTCTCTCTCCGCCGCGTCTTTGCATGAACAAATGAAATGGTAATTGAATAATAGTTTGCCAGTATTGCAGGGTGTATTAAACCCAGTGTACGTTGGGGTGCAAGGGAGAGCAAGGAAGAGAGCAGCATCTGTGATTAACCGCTTCGAAATGTGTGCGTAAAACCTGCTGTTAACCAGTGGGTTTTGTGAAGCTTGAAGTGTAGGCTTACCGCATTAAAAAAAAAGCTTTCGCAGATGAGGTTCTGGAATATTTTGTAGTGCATGGGACATTGACAAGGAAAGGTAGCTATGATATCCTCGTGAATAGGTCTTCGACTTTTCAAAATGCCTCCTCTCAACATTCAACATGTAAATGGGTTATTCTGTAGTCCAACGCTATCCTGGCAGGAGAATCATTCGTTACAAATACTGCATACACACTCAGCAATTGTGTCTGTTGGTTTTTGTCCTCCAGGTCTTCATAAAATCATCTACCACCGCTGTGATAATTTGACTACACACCGCTGAACAGTTAACAGTTTTTTAGGCTACTGTATTGACAATTGCAGTCATGCCGCTTGTCTTGAACTGTCTCTTCCCGTTCCATATCGTGACAGCCAGATGAGAAGCGCAAAGGTGGGGGCTATCCGCGATCGCGGAGGAAAGGTGTCAATATCCATAGCCTAACCCTTGAACTGTGGAGCAATTACATATTGTTTAGGTTCTTGAATACTTGGAATTAGCATGGAATTAATTTTCCATTAATAAGGAAACGTGTAAGATGTATCCTCAATCATCCCCGATAATGTTTTTGTCATAGGCCTAATGTTAATGCCCTCCCCAACACATATCCCCAGTACAATATTGCGACACACGCTTGGCACAATGATAGGCCTACTAAATGAGTTCAATGTTCTTGCAACACTTTTCCCAAGAAAAGTCAGTTTTCATTTCGAGATTCCAGAGCAAATCAGCTGGTACTGCGCTGCTCCTCGCTGGTCAATAAACGTTGAACTGAACCGTGTTGTGTGCGTGTGTGGCTATGTGTGTACCATCGTATGTCCATGATCGTCCGTGCTCTTATCATGCAAATGACATGTCATGCAGGCAAGGGCGTCCGTTTGATTTCAAAAGTGCTGGCCCGGACAATTACCATAAACCCGAGTAAGGTTTGAAAAGTGCTGGGTACAAGATAAGGCTACTTCCGATTTGAGGTTTCATGATCAATAGCCTAATACGCATTGGCGTATTGACGCATAATGTGGCCATGTTAAAAAATAAAAGCCATCTGCGCTGTCTTGTTTATTTCTGATATCCTGCGCTGAAGTCATCTTTATCATACATATTATTAATGCAACGGTAACTGAGTGGTTAACCCATCATAACTACATGTAGCCTTGCATAATGGTGCACGTCAATTTGTTGTCACAACTCTGTCCCTTTTGATTTCCTCAAGCAATTCATCCCTTTTGTCATTGTCCCTGTTTTACTGTTAGTCTTATGGACCTAGGGCGTATCGATCACCATTATTTGCCTGAAACCTGCAAACTAAACACTGCATGCGCGCAGCCACACAGAGCATTCTCTGTGTCAAAGGAACCCTTTCTCCGCGCCTGTGCGGCATTCTCCTTATCGCTCCTAGAATGGCAATACATGTTGGCAGACTTTATTTTGCATAATTCACGATCATCTGGATATATTTGGCTAGGTTACTCAGCAAAGAACATAATTAACGTTAGTGAGGTAACTTTTGGCGTGCTGATACAAACACCAACGGTGAACGGTGAACGGTGAGCCTACTGAAAAGGTCCATAGCCATTGTGTTCAACGCCCTTTGATAGGCTCTGCTTGTATCAGGGTCGATAGGCTAATGATGATGGTCAGGGCGCACATCAGTGTTTGGGTTGTCTGATGCTTTTTTCTGGAATACTGTGCCGATTAGATAGAAATGATCATGTTATGAACCCGAGTTTAGTAGATATCGCGCGGTGAACGAGGCAGCCTGCAAACAGTTTGAAGCGCAATGTGGCTGTAACAAGTTAGAAAGTAGCCAAACCATGTTGCTTGTTAACCTGTTTAAATTATGAGCGTTCCACGAACTATCTTTCTTTGCGCACGCTATAAACTATGGTTAAGTATGTATGCTTTATAATGTTGGTAAAGGCGGGATAAGCGGGATAATGTATTGTCCACACGTGACTACGGAAAATACATTTCCCTTCAGAGATAACAGCACTCCGCCTTCGGCGTCGGGGTGTTATTCGCCCCGTAGGGAAACATTTTCTTATAGTCATGTGTGGACAATACATTATCCCTTAGGCCTACCTTTAAATTGATGTTGTACATTTTAAAACATTTCGTTGATAGTGGTGCAAACGACTGTAGTTATGAGATGGGCGCCAGCCAGGCAGCAAGACTGCCGTTACCTTTCCAAAAATGAATAAAAATCAGTGACCAACACATTAGAAATAATTCATATCAACACAACGAATATCTTTTCTTACGTTTAGTAGTGCACTTTTGCAAAACCCTCTCAATTTGGAACAGCTCACATCAATGTCTGGTTTTAGCGATTCTTGCGAATGGTGATCTTCTCGGCGCACACTTCATGGTTCCCTCTCTCTTGCTCTCTCGGCTTGTTGCTTCCTGACAGTCTCACCCGCCATTTGAAATTAACTCCAAATTTTATAGGCTGCACGTGTAGTTCACAGGGGGTAACGCTGTTATCTCACTCCGGAGGAGGCAGAGGCAGTCCGTTACAATATAGTATATATAAAATAGGCTATAAAATAGGCCTAATGATAAAAAAGCAGCCTGAACTAAAATGAATAATTAATTTAAAAAAAAATAGAGACGCACGCATGCACTTTCTACATGGTTCGATTTTTGTTTTCATTGCATTGTGGTGGTAGGCACACAAGTTTGATAAAATATAAAAAATAATAGGCTAATAAAATAGGCAGACTAAACTAAACATCTGCCCAGTTACACGAAAGGTCTGCATGGGTTGAACGTAACGTCCTTAGGTCTTCAACGAAAAATCCTCAGGTACTGCACGAAACGCCCCATGCCTTCTACTAATGGTCCAACGTTTTGTTCGAATGGTCCCCTCTCAGCAATTCATTAGACTAATCGTCTCGAATTCGTGTGTGTGTGTGTGTGTGTGTGTGTGTGTGTGTGTGTGTGTGTGTGTGTGTGTGTGTGTGTGTGTGTGTGTTGTCAGGAAAGATGAAGCCCACCTAGGTTGTTAACTCCTTTACTTTTATAAAATATAATTGGGCTTTTGCCTTTATTATTTCAGGGCAGTGAAGAGAGACGAGAGAGTTAGGAGAGAGAGATTGGGAAGGATGTGAAAATCCTGGGCCCCCATGGGCACTTA
>NC_085880.1:14465974-14468474 GCF_034702125.1 Engraulis encrasicolus | reverse complement strand
TTGCTTCTGTGCTCGATCAGATTTTGGGATTAAACACTCGTCTTGTGTGACATGGGCGAAGCGCTCGCTTGCTGCATCAACACACTGTTGTTTGTAGCCCCTTTCTTGGAACCTTTGAGACAGATCAGAGGCCTGTGACGCGTACAGCTAATCTGAACTACAAATGCGCCTGGCTCGATGAAATTGACTAATTGGTAGGCTTTTGATAAGGTGACTGGGGTGGTAGCTGTCACCCACAGCAATGTCCCCACAATGAACAAAAACAAGTGTGTGTGTGTGTGTGTGTGTGTGTGTGTGTGTGTGTGTGTGTGTGTGTGTGTGTGTGTGTGTGTGTGTGTGTGTGTGTGTGAGCGAGCGTGCGCACGCGTACGACTGTGCCTCTGTGAGAGAGAGAGAGAGGGTGAAGTGTTGTTACATGAAGTAATGTCGGTGAGGTGTGTGTTGTGTGTGTGAGTGTGTGTATGCATACGCAGATGTGCGAATGCGTGTGCATGTGCATGTGCGTGGCTGTAGTGTGTTTAAACTAAAGTGATGGCAGTGTGAGGTGTGTGTGTGTGTGTGTGTGTGTGTGTGTGTGTGTGTGTGTGTGTGTGTGTGTGAGAGAGAGAGAGAGAGAGAGAGAGAGAGAAAGAGAGAGAGAGAGGGAGAGGAGGAAGTGTGTGTGTGCGTGTAGAGGGTCTTTTGAGGGGTAAGCGCACTGCAGCACCATGCTCTCTCACTCGGAAAGCACTTAAGAAAGCCGTGTGTGTGTGTGTGTGTGTGTGTGTGTGTGTGTGTGTGTGTGTGTGTGTGTGTGTGTGTGTGTGTGTGTGTGTGTGTGTGTGTGTGCATGCCTCGAGGCAGATGAAATATGCAACACTGCTGCCAGCCCAACTCTCCAGAGTGCAGTGGCAGGGAAGGGATGCCATCACACACACACACACACACACACACACACACACACACACACACACACACACACACACACACACACACACACACACACACACACACACACACACACACACACACACACACACACACACACACACACACACTCAAACCGAAAGCAGCAGCAGCAGCAACAGTAGAAGCATGGCCACATATGGAGTGTGGGGGAAAATGAGAGAGAAGACCCCAGAGGAATGGAAAAAGCAGAGTGTCAAAAACAGAAAGGGAGGGAGAGAAAGAAAGGAAGGGGAAGAGAGAGAGAGAGAGAGAGAGAGAGAGAGAGATATGATAGAAAGAAGGAAAGAGAAAAAAGAAAGAAGAGAGAAAGGATGAAAGAGAGAAGTATGAAGAAAGGATGCGAGAGAGAGAGAGAGAGAGAGAGAGAGAGAGAGAGAGAGAGAGAGAGAGAGAGAGAGAAAGAAAGAAAGAAAGAAAGATGAAAATAAAGAAAACATGAAAGATGAAAGAGACAGACAGAAAACATTAGATGAATTGGATGAGGGGATGAGAGATAGGAAGGAAGAGGGGGAATAGAGTGAGATAGGGACAGAGAAACAAAGACAACAATAGATAGATAGATAGATAGATAGATAGATAGATAGATAGATAGATAGATAGATAGATAGATAGATAGATAGATAGATAGATAGATAGATAGATAGACAAGTCTGATGCTCTAACCACTTACTACTTTCTAACCACATGACTGCCCAAGATACATACACTGATACAAAGATACATAGCCCTCAATTACATGGGACATTCCCATGAACTCAATTTAATTCAGAAAAAAAGACTTAATTCCGCTTTGAAAACATCATGTAAACACTTCACAATTCGGAATTAAATGAAAGTACAATGAATGTATGTAAAATCAACAGAAGAACTATTTCATTCTGAATTATTAATTTGGAATTTAAAGGTGCAATGTCTAGGATGGTGGCCAGAGTAAACTATGCTGCTCATGGAAACTGTGCTGATTATTTACAAATTTGAGTAAGTAATTAACTAATATTTCCTAGTATAACCAAAGTAAAGAAAGTTTTGCTGCTAAAAATTTATATTTCTGGACATTCAAAAAGGCGGACAATGGGGATGATCCCCCTGATGATGGTGGTAAGTAGTCATGGTAACAAGGTAACATTTTTGAATGGGCAGCATGAATACTGGAAATAAACTACTAAAAAAAATACACAGTGCCCCTTTAAAAGATCATGTAAACAAGGTCGTAGTGAGTGTTTGGCAGCCAGAGAGCAGACATAACCAAGTTAACCAGCCAAGGAGATATGGAGATAAGGAAGGAAGCAAGAAAGAAGCCACAGAGGAGAAAAGCGAAACACAGCTTAAGAGGGAGACAGATGAAGCGAGTGAGAGAGAGAGCAAGCCGTTTTTGAGTATAGGGGGAGAGAGAGGGCAAGATATGGGAGGAGAGGAAGAGAGAGATATAAAGGAAGAGAGGTAGGCCTACTGTGTGGATGGAGACAGGGAATCGGGCAGAAAGACAGTGGGTGAGAGAAGGACAAGAAAGCAAGAGGGGGATATGTCTAGAGAGAACGAGGGGGGAGGGGGA
>NC_085880.1:14375974-14453474 GCF_034702125.1 Engraulis encrasicolus | reverse complement strand
GGCCAAATACAATGACTCTGCAGGCTGAGTTTGACATCCCTGGTGTACAGTGTGTGTGAAATGAGAGCACATACTTGCTGCTAGGGCTGCACGATTATGGAAAAAATCATAATCACGATTATTTTGGTCAAAATTGTAATCACGATTATTAATCACAATTATTGATTTTCTTGCAGATTTTTTTGAGAAATATAACCAAGAATGAATTATATACGGGATGAGCAAAATAAAATGAATTGTAATAATTATGTAAAGGCAATAGCATGAAACTTAGGTGGACAGATTTCTGGCCAGAAACACCAGCCTGTCAGTATGTTCTGGCTTCAAGGACGCACTCAAAGGTAGGTCACTATTGCCACGATTAAATCACGATTGAAATCACGACATCGATTTCACAATTTTATCACGATTTTCAATTATTTTCGATGAATTGTACAGCCCTACTTGCTGCAGAGCTATCATAGCACTGTGCATGATACTGGATGTATTATCTAGGGGGCAGATAACCAATCAGACTCTCCCCAAAAAGTTCCGCCACGGTTTGTTTTTCAACATGAGTGACCAATGCATTCTTTTTCCGGAAGATCGTCCCTAGAGGTGTGTTAGGGCAGTGGTTTTCAAAAGTGGGGGCCAGGGACCCCTGGAGGGCCCCGTGAGGGGGTGCCAGGGGGGCCGCACGGACATGCAGACACGGAAATAGTGTGCGTGTGCACGTGAATCATATTCAATTCGTAGATATAGTGATACACGCATTCGTTGGTTGCTGTGTTAACTTAATCTAAATCATCATGGCTTTCACCATTACAGCCAGGAGAGACTCAACCAAAAGGGATTACAGTCAGCGGAAACAGAGATCAGATCAGAGATGTCAAGACAGATACTAAACTAGAACGCCTGGCTTTCCCAGCTACAATCAGGTGAGGGACTCAATCAAAGCTTACAGGCAGGAGAAACTACAAACTTGTTTTCCTACCTACATATTCATATTTAATTTCATTTTTGTTCTTATCTACTGTGAATCCTTTGCCTCTTTCATAACAGCATAATAAACAGCTGGCAATAACACAGTATCTAATTCAATGTTTTTCCTTCCTCGTGCACTCTGCAGGTCAAGTAGGTGAGGTTCATAAACAAAGCAAACAGATAGGCAGATGGATGCAAGCAAATGCATACACACACATGTGCACACGCACACACACACACACGCACGCACACACTCACACACACACACACACACACACACACACACACACACACACACACACACACACACACACACACACACACACACACACACACACACACACACACAGGGACGGATTATGACTCCATGGGCCCCTGGGCTAGGCAACAAGAAAGGACCCCTCTCCATGAAATGGCAAGGTTCCAAATGTTTAGGGTGTTTAGTGGAGATGTTAGAGATCCATTTTTTCAGGGGTTGGTGCGGTGCTGGTGCTGGGGATGGGGGTGCTGGGGTTCTCCCCCCTAGAAAATTTGAATATCAGTTACCGGTAGTTAAAAGTGCACCTTTTTATATATATTTTTAGGGCTTTTGCCTTTATCTTTGACGGGACAGTGGAGGAGAGACAGGAAATGAGTGGGGAGAGAGAGACGGGGAAGGATTGGCAAATGACCTGCAGCTGAAAATGAATCCTGGTCACAGGCGTAGCAACCCAGTGCCATACCGTTAGGTCGTGGCAGGGCCTTAAAAGTGCAATTTTAACACAAAATGAGCACATACAGTATATACTGTAGATCAATAATGAAGTGGGTTTTTTGTAGCATGGAGTCTTGGCTTCAGGGTCCCCTTGGCTCTTGTGCCCGTGGGCCTGGGCCCAGTAGGTCCATAGTAATCCGTCCTTGCACACACACACACACACACACACACACACACACACACACACACACACACACACACACACACACACATGTGCGCACATACACACACACGCAGATCAGTCTCATACTCTCAGCCACTAGAGAACCACCCACTCAAACACTATACAGCACACACACACACAGTGCGCTGTATCTCTGACTGCACCCACGCAGTGGATGAGCTCCATTATGTCAGTGTGACATGTGTGTAAACACCAGTTAATGCAGGCATAGAGGCGATTGAGTTCTCTGTGGGTGTGTTTGTGCTGTGCGTGGTGTGCTGTGCTGTGCTGTGCTGTGGTGTGTGTGTGTGTCTGTGTGTGTGTGTGTGTGTGTGTGTGTGTGTGTGTGTGTGTGTGTGTGTGTGTGTGTGTGTGTGTGTGTGTTAATAACAGTGCATACAGGCGTAGGCTGATGGGACGTTCAGCGACCTCTCCCATCCGAAAACAAACCAGGCTGCCAGGCTGGGGTACGTTTCTCAAAAGCGTAGTTGTTAGCCAGTTAGCAACTTGGGTAGTTGTCTATGGGCAATTACATTGCAAACAACAAAGTAGATAATATAATTAGCAACTATGGTTTCGAGAAATGCACCGCCAGGGCTAGCTTATTGGCAGTCACGTTATAGTGCCGTTTGTGTGCTTGAATGTGAATCATGGGCATGTACTGTAGATCATGCCGCGTGGTTGATGTTACTGTATGTACGACTGTGTGACTGTAGCAAAGATGATCAATATGGTAACCTCCTTAGCATGTGTCTCTGTGTGACTGTAGTGGGTTAAAATGGAGCTACGTAGGGGTCACATGTCCCAGGCCCAGGAAAAGAGGGGGCCCAGACCTGGGTCCTCATTACATTGTATTGGGTGGGGGGACCTTTTATGACTTTGTCTCTGCCCTCCCAACGCTGTCAGTGGCCCTTTATACTGCACATATGTGTGTGGAAATGGATGTGTGTGTGAATGTGTAGTTTGTGTATGTGTAGTCTGTGTGTGTGCGTGTATGTGTGTATGTGTGTGTGTGTGTGTGTTGTTGTTGTTGTTGTTGTTGTTGTTTTGTGGTCGAGAGCATGTATCAGGCCACTGGGGTTTGTGTCCCTTGTGGGTGTCCCATGTATGTTAATGGCCTGTCTCATTAATCTGTGTGTGGGATTGTGACAGGCAAACCAATCATGTGTGACATGCGTTAACAACATGCGTGGCAATTACAACAGGCCTGATCATTACACTAATGGGTGAGCAGGACATTACACATTACACTTACATTAACACTACTGATCTGGGACGCTGATACCTTTGGCTGGGCACAGGACAAAGCCAACTAAGAGGGCCCGCCATCCAATACATACAATGTAATGAGGACCCAATTTTGCCCCTCACACCCCCATCGGCTTCCCTGCAGAGGTACAGCAGTGTCTACATAGTGTATATATGACTACTTTCTTGTGTGTGTGTGTGTGTGTGTGTGTGTGTGTGTGTGCGCGCGTGCGTGTGTGTGTGCAAGTGTGGGTAGTTTTGTGAGTATCACCAGTAAAACCATATATTGTGAGTGTTTAGTTTGAGAAGTGTTTGATAGAGCATGTGTGTGTACGGACGTTTGTGTGTGAAAATGCATGTATATGCAGGGAGGCCAATAGGGGGGACAAAGGGGTCACATATCCCAGGCCCAGGAAAAGAGGGGGCCCAGAACTGGGTCCTCATTACATTGTATTGGGTGGGGGGACCTTTTATGACTTTGTCTCGGCCCTCCCAACGCTGTCAGTGGCCCTTTATACTGCACATATGTGTGTGGAAATGGATGTGTGTGTGAAAGTGTAGTTTGTGTATGTGTACTCTGTGAGTGTGTGTGTGTGTGTACTCTGTGTGTGTGTGTGTTTGTGTGTGTGTGTATGAGTGTGCGCGCGTGCGTGTCCACATATGTGTTGATTGAATCAGCATGAATCAGATTGTTTGTGTGACGCAGAGAGACAGTTGAATGTGTGTCTGTGAGACAGGAGGTAGCATGATGAGGAGACAAGTGTGTGTGTGTGTGTGTGTGTGTGTGTGTGTGTGTGTGTGTGTGTGTGTGTGTGAGAGAGAGAGAGAGAGAGAGAGAGAGAGAGAGAGAGAGAGAGATGGAGAAGTCTAAAATGTGTGTGTGTGTGTGTGTGTGTGTGTGTGTGTGTGTGTGTGTGTGTGTGTGTGTGTGTGTGTGTGTGTGTGTGTGTGAATGAGTGAGAGGGAGAGAGAGAGGGAGGGGGCAGGGGTCTGTGTGTGGGTGTGTGCATTTATAGTGTGTGTGTGTGTGTGTGTGTGTGTGTGTGTGTGTGTGTGTGTGTGTGTGTGTGTGTGTGTGTGTGTGTGTGTGTGTTGAAGAGGCCTGGAGGAAGATGAAAGAGCTCGTCCATCTCAGTGGCTGTTCAGCCTCTTACCAGCCTCAATAACACACACACACACACACACACACACACACACACACACACACACACACACACACACACACACACACACACATGCGCGCGCACACACACGAACATACTCTTGCTCGCATTGCTATCCTCAGGCTGCTGGCACCAGTCCACACACACAAACACACTCATACACAATCACACACACACACACACACACACACACACACACACACACACACACACACACACACACACACACACACACACACACACACACATATATGCATGTGCTCATGACAAACAAACACACACACACACACACACACACACACACACACACACACACACACACACACACACACACACACACACAATGATGAACACCTAAAACACAAATGCACACACACAGACACACACGCACACATGCAAATATGTAGGCACAATTTGTCCGACAGGCACATGTATTGTGTATATGCTCTCTCTCTCTCTCTCTCTCTCTCTCTTTTTCTGTCTCGCTTTCTCTCTCTCTCTCTCTCTCTCTCACACACACACACACACACACACACACACACACACACACACACACACACACACACACACACACACACACAGTCACACACACAGTCTCTCTCCTGAGGCAGTGGATGCGGCTGAACTAAAGTACATTACATCGGCCCATTCTATGATCCATCACACTAACTCCATTACTACAATGGCCTGCTGTGAAGCAGCACTGTGTGTGTGTGTGTGTGTGTGTGTGTGTGTGTGTGTGTGTGTGTGTGGGTGTGCGTGTGTGTGTGTGTAAAAGGGCACTCCTAGCCCTTCCTACACATCTCAGGCTTTTACTTTGGTAGATACTGCTGTCGGAACTACGTGCACTGAAGAGGGTTATTCTAAACCCTTTCAGCCCTTTCAAAATCAGTGCATTGTGTGTGTGTGTGTGTGTGTGTGTGTGTGTGTGTGTGTGTGTGTGTGTGTGTGTGTGTTGATAGGCACATGTGATCCTTTTCACTCTTGACTGTGTGCCTGCGTGTGTGTGTGTACAGATCTGACCCTTTTCACCAATTCAAAATCAGTATACTGTGAGTGTGCGTGTATGTATGTGTGTGTGTGTGTGTGTGTGTTTGTCTGTGTGTGTGTGTGAGAGACATAGACAGAGACAGAGAGAGAGAGAGAGAGAGAGAGTGTGTGTGTGTATGTGTGTGTGTGTGTTTGCGTCAGAGTTTTAACTTTTCCACCAATCACCTGCCAAGTACATTTAGATTTATAAATGGTAAAATGTGTCGCCTCATTTCACCTCAGCCCAAGCTGAATATTTGAATGGAGCGCACTGCAGATTTTATGTTGCTATGTACAGTATATTCTGTATCATTACGGTATGTTATAGACTAAAACTAGAAATGCACTCAGAGAGTGCAGACTTCCGCCAATTAAGTTGTTTGATAGAACATTTCACAATGTTACACCATGTTACACAAAACAAGTCTTTCGGCCTTGTTTTTGTGGAGTTAAATTCTGCCCTATCCTGCAATGGTGAAAAATCTTTTTTTTTTAATTGCTTGTGATTGTGATCCAGATCACCATCGAAATTTTAGGACTTGTTCCTTTCGTCAACTCTACAAAAATTTCATCAAAATCCATTCATAGGTTTTTGAGTTATCCTGCTGAAAGAGAGACAGACAAACAAACCAACGAGACCGAAAACATAACCTCCTTGGCAGAGTTAATGACATTATGACGTTATATGTGATGGCATTATGTTTGGAACAGTTGAATATGATACCGAATACTGAATATGAGTGATACTGGTAGATTTTGGAATCTTTTTGGTGTGTGTGTGTGTGTGTGTGTGTGTGTGTGTGTGTGTGCACGCGCACGTGCAGGGCCAGGGTGTATCCACAGCACTCCACCCACTCATCCCACTCTTACTCAATCACCAATGGATCTGCATATGAAGAGTTCAGATGCAAAACCCCCTAAGTGCCTTTTCAGAAAATAATCTTATTTCATTTTTATTTAATACAAAGCTATCAAAATTGCATATTTTTGTAATGTAATATAACTATATGTGTTATTAAGTACATGAATGTAAACAAAACCAACAATGGGGTTCTCTAAAAATATAGAAGNGCAGGTCTTCAGAAATGGAGTTAGGGGTTTTTGCATCTGAACTCTTCATATGTAACCTGTGTGTGTGTGTGTGTGTGTGTCACATTTACATGGTTTCAGCAATCCAGGTCCATTTGGGGCTCAGTTCCCTTCTCCCCTACACACACACCCTCTGACAACCACACATTCACACATTCTTCAATTCACCTCTCTGTCTCTCTGTCTCTCTCTCACCCACACACACACATCTCCTCTCGCTCACACACACACACCCCTAATCATATCTCTCACTCACTCTCTCTCTCTCACACACACACACACGTCCTCTCTCTGGGGCTATCCTGCTGCGTGTGCATTTATCGAGGCCCTTTGGCCCCCAGCCAAGGCGTGCTGCTCCATTCTGAAGGACTGCTGTGTGTGTGTGTGTGTGTGTGTGTGTGTGTGTGTTTCTCCCTCTGTGTATGTGTGTGTGTGTGTTTGCGTGTTTATGTGTGTGCATTTCTATGTGCATGTGTTTATGTGTGTGTGTTCTCCCTTCAGCAGTGTACGTAGAGCACAGGCAGAGCAGAGTGATTCAGAGGCACAGTGTGACGTCAGCTGAAGTCCATTGAGTCCTACTGGCTCTCTGCTTCTCTCTCTCTCTCTCTCTCTCTCTCTCTCTCTCTCTCTCTCTCTCTCTCTCTCTATCTCTCTCTCTCTCTCTCATGTCCATCTATATATGGAGTCAGTCCATATAGGCCTATCTCCCTGGAGTTTCTGTTTCCCTCTCTCCCAGCCATCTAGCCTACAGCCTACGTATGGAGTCATATATCTCCCCCCATGCAGACACGGAATCACCAGGAAGCTTTATGTCCACGAAGAAAATCACCACAGCTACCTTTATCTCATGCTTAAGTCCACAATACACAGGTGTGCGCGTTTAGTCACCACCACAGTCTTGTGTACACCTTTTCTGGCTCCCGGTGCTCTACAGTCTTGTGCTCCATGGCATTCACTGAGTCACCACAGGGGAATGCCTATGTATATGCACCAAATAACTGTAGTATTCTGTGCTGCAGTCCACTTGTGTGCACTTAATCTGCACAGGTATCATGTCCTGCTAAAAGTCCATCTCTTTCCGTGCACAGTAGCCTATATGTGCATGGAATTACATGCACACAACTGTGCTCTGCCACTAGCCATAACAATAGCATTGTTTTAGGGAACATCAAGGTGGAAGCTTACAGATGACAAGGCCAGTGTTCTTTTAGATTAAAGCTGCTGCTTCCCGCACTTGCTACACAACACTTGAGAACACAGAGAAGTATCTAGAACACGGGAGTTGTAAAATAGTTCAAATGTCCTCTGCCTGACACAGTAGGCTAACTTTTGACGTGTTGATTCAACACTTACAGAGTCGAATTTAAACATTCGCGGTGTTGGGTCAGCTCTTCCGATGTTGAATTAACAAAAAAATACTGTGCATGTTTACGAGCTACACGAGGCTGCTGACCGATCCTGCATTCACGGCACGAAAGTTGCTCAGCGCGTGCCAAATAAGCTTCAAACTGCCCATCGACAGAGTCGGCCGCCAAAACAGTGTGCGAGGCATCCAAAGCGCGAGGAAGAGGGAGCTCTCCAAGGTACTTCAGGGATAGCCTATGTCACCGGCAAATCCAATGCGTGTGGTCGGTAACGAGGTATAGCCTCAGACAAAATGTTGGCGTAGGCTACATATTATAGTTTTCTATGATTTGTCTGTTGAACACATGTTCAAATGACAGATTACAAAAGAAGAGAGGTGTTGTCATGCACCCGGGCAGTATGATAGCCATCATGTAGAGACATAGGCTGCCATAGCTCAGTAAAAACATAAGCACCGTGAGGTGAGCAGTGCACCTCCGCTTTCCGCAATGCTTCAGCCACCACAGATCATTCAACAACCTCACGAGGGAAGAACAGCCCTCTCCAACACACGAGACAATCGTTTCAGTTGGCTATGCAGCCTCATGCCAGGTGCTTGAATGGCCAAATGACATCGTCGCTTGTGTGCGTGTGTATTGTTTGAGTTCGTGATCAGACTACAAAGATACACGGCAACGGGACTTACCTTACACTTACCAAGGTGAGTGATCTTTATGCGCAGTCAGATGACCAAATCAGATCCCGAGTGAGAGGAACATAGGTGGGATTGCGACTGTCAAGGTTTGCACCACATCCTCCAACGCAATCTCATTCCCCGTTATCCACCTATTACATCAAACACTGTCAAAGCTCGGACACGATTACGCTCGCGGACTCTTCCTTTAAAGTCTTTGGATAGCGCCCCTTCCAAGTGCCAAGGGTGGTGAGGAAAACATCCACTCGACCGACAATGACTTTCACCCGCGAGGGATGTCGAGGACACTGCCGCTGTGAGTGATTCTCGCTCTATCTGCTCATGTGTTGGCGGACCCCTAGCAGCACACAGCAAACACAGCGACTGGTCGGGCACGCATGTGTGCGCGCGCATGAGTATTAACCCCGGCGCGCGAGTGTATTATTCCAGCGAATGTTTACACCGAGACTGTCACATATTTCGCTGCTGCGGTAAGAATGCCACCCACTGGTTTTCAGTCAGTCACACAGCACCGCGTAAATTGTGCACATAACCTACTTTCAGGTCCAGTAGGCCCAAGTCAATAATGAGCTCTGTCTAACTCAATTAGCTCTGTTAAACTCTGCCACGTCGGCCTTATGGTGTGCAGATCACGATGAAGCATGAATTTAAAACGGGTCCACGCGTGCCTCAGTGCAGGCTGCATTACTGTATTGCCTTGATGGCATGATGCGCAATATGCTCTCTGCTTGGAAAATACTGCCCTCGTGTGTACAACTGAAGTAACTGAAGGGTTGTGTACAATCCCTTCAACTATTTAATTTACGCAGTTACAGTAGGGTAGAGTAGCGTAGAATAGTAACATTTATTAATCTAGGAGGAAATGTGCTTAGTAGCATACATAAATACACAACACACAAGACATTATACACATAATTGCAAAACATATTACGTATATAGAACATGCCTACATACATTTAGTCAGGTAGTTCTCACAGAGCGAGAGAGAGAGAGAGAGAGAGAGAGAGAGAGAGAGAGAGACTACGCAGAGACATAGGAAATAGAGTCAAGTCCATAGGAGTACAGATAAAAGCGCAGGTGATGGGGGGGGTTCGAGTTGGCAGAGCAGCAACCTCCTCAGGGGAAATCGTGTGCAGGTGCAGGTGCGGGGGTTGGCTTATACAGTCCAGTCACCAATGGCGCTCTTTTTCTTTGTGTCCGTCTGTGTGGTGTTGACATGGGCCTGGGGATGAAGGACCTCTGTCTGACTGTAGACTGTAGACTGTCTGTCCTGCAGGGGATAGCATGGAGTCTAGCTGAACAGGCTTCTCTGGTTGGCAAATTTGGGTGCAGGGGGTGATTGTTGTTGTTTATTAAAGAGCCCAGTCTGCCCAGGGCCTTCTTCTCAGTTGTGGTGAGAGTCTCCAGTTGTGCCCACCACCGACGCAGCTTTCCTCAGCCTGTCTAAGTGTCCAGCATCTCTCTTAATGCTAACGTCCCAGCAGACCATAGCACAGGAAAGCACACTGGCCGAAGTTTGTTGCAGACATTGAAGTATCTCAGCTTCCTCAGGATGTATGAGCCTGCTCTGGCCTTTCTTGTAGAGCGCATGTGAGTTTGCAGCCCAGTCCAGTTTATTGTCCAGATGTACCCCTCCATGTAGGCCTATGCAGACTGTCTCACTGTCTCCCCCTCAATAGAGACAGGCAGCAGTGGTGGGGTGCATGCCTGATGTCAACCACCATCTCCTTGGTTTTGATGGCGTTCAGCTGCAGCTTGGTCCGGCACCATGTGACAAAGTTCTCCACCAGTCCAGTGTACACCTCCTGCCCATACCTGATACACTCATCAGCAGGGCCGCCGCCAGACATGTTGGGCCCCATGAACGTTTCGAATTTTGGGCCCCCTGTCAGTGCTGTCAGCTTGGGCCCTTAGAATCTGTAATACAGTCCCCGGAGCAATGTCTGGCCATTGATGAGGCTGCAGGAGAGAGCAATAGTTTATTTACCCCTACCCCCATTCTACTGGATTTGAACATGTGACCTTCTCAACTCAAGTTAGGCCACAACTGGTTCATAAATAAACACATGGACCTACCTGAAATGACTCTGGTGCTTTAACTTCATACCTCCACTATCTGCATTTGTCCTTCAAACAGACTGAAATCCTGACCAGTCACATTCCTGTGGGTTTGGGACATGCATGTCATAGGTTAGGCCCCCATCACTGCCTGTTCTGATCAATGTCCAACCAATCAGTTATATTGATGAGATACAGAGCTCTATAGCAAATAAACTGCACAAGAATTGCGGGTATCCTGTGTCTATCAACACTGACACAGTGAAGAAATGTTGTTATTGAGTACAGGCCCTACCGTATACTGCAGCCTCTAAATAAAAACTTCACAAGACAATGCATAGACCTACAGTCTCCGTCTCTGTCTCTGTCTCTCTCTCCACACACACACACACAGACATACAAACACACACACAAAACTGGATTTAACATGCCCTACATAGAGTGAAAGTATGCGTTAAGCAGGCAGAGAATCACAGCGCTATACTGTATGTAGGAGGGGAGAGCAGGGCATTTGTAGCCTGGCGACGCCATCCTACTCCACCCAAAGATTTTGGCTCCGCACATCGTCTGGCAAAAGCCTCCAGCTCGGTTCTCTCAGCGTTTAGCCAATCAGCAGACAGTTGAGACTGGTGACGCAGAACTCACCCGCCAAGTCCATTACTGATTGGTTAAAGTAACTTCTTTTGTTTTGTTATTTGGTGGGGACCATTACTGCATGGTATGGGAACTGCTCTCAAGCCAACAGGAGAGCTCTACAGAGGGTTGTGCGTACAGCTCAGAATATATGCGGCTGTGACTTACCCTCCATACTGGAGCTATTTGAGGGAAGGAGCATCAGGAAGGCAAAGAAAATCTTGGCTGATCCTAGTCACCCCAACCATGGACTGTTTACTATGTTACCATCTGGGAAACGGTACAGAAGCCTGAAATCTCATACTACCAGACTCCAAAGTAGTTTCTTCCACCAAGCAATAAGATTACTGAATTCATGCTGAAGACAACAAGGCACTTTCTTTGCACTTCCCCCCCCCCCCCCCCCCCCCCCCCCCTCTTTTTTATTTTTAAAATCTTTTTGAGGACACAAGAAAAACACAACAATTTTTACTCTTTATAGGCTTCAAACCTATAATAAGACGTAATAAACTAATCTTGAATCTTGAATCTTGAATCTTGGTGTTGGGTCCCTATTATGACCATGGCAGGCCGTATGGAGGGCACTATCAGTGTTTTGCCCTGGGGCCCTGTGTGCACTTCTTCCGCCACTGCAGAGAATTCTCTTCCTTTTGTGAAAAGCGCACATCTTTTCTTACCATGGCCCCTTTGGCTGACTGATTTTAAGGAACGTTCTTATTTCAGTAGTAGGCCTAGTTAGTTCAGCTATCAGTTAGAGCACATGTTTTTCTGGCAACCTAAAACAGAGTAACTGTTATTTCAAGACTTTTTCCACATTCTTACAGTTCTGGTCTGCAAATGATTAAATGCACTTTAATGCCACAGCATGACAGCAACCATTTTTGATTTTGTGTTGTGTATATTGTCTGTTAGACAGACTCAAACTAATTTTGATTCTGTCCCAAAAATAATGCAGTGCAGAACGCTGGCACCCATCCTCTCGCTCTCAACACTCAGCTGCTTATTGGTTGACAGACAGCCCATTTACCCAGAGACATTTGAAAACAATTTTGCTATTGGCTGACAGACTTTCATTTTTTCAGTATCGAAATACGGCACCGGAAAACTGTTAATGTTTTGATTCCAAGTAGCATCGGAGCATTTCAGTCTGTGCCAGAACTGGACCGAAATTCAGTACCCAGTCCTAGGGGAGCTGCCACAAGAATACACATTTATCATCAGAAAATTAGTCCAATTTGCACATATACTACCATAAAATAAAATAAATAACTCAGTTTGATCAGGGCTTACCAGAGTTACCACCGTCAGGCTCTGCATAGCCTACATGTATTATCAACGCAGCAGCTGAGACTTTGCTTTTAAGGAGGGCATGAAACGATGGGACATCAGCCCTCATCACCATCCCTCGCCCTGTTTTGTGGAAATAGAGAGACTGTCACAGATACTGTTTCTGTTTTTTCTTCATTAATTTTTTTTTTATTTTTTGTTTCAGTCTTTCCATCAGGCAGCTTGTGGTGATGACTTGGCATGATGATGTCACAGATAACGTCTCCAGGTAAGGTGGGGGGTGTTGCAGGCTCCTTTTTATAGTATGTGTGCAGTGGTGTGATACACAGGGCTTCTGTTTTGCATACTTCACACCTTGGCTTTGGCTTGTGCATAGCGGAGTGGGAAGCAGGTTAGAGTGGATGTGGGGGTGCGGTGCCACCACTTTTTTGTGAGAGCCAACTGTTGTGCATGATTTCAGGTGGCTGGGTATGCAGGCAGGGTCAGATTAAGATGGCCTGCAGCCATATCTAGCCTGTGGGGGGGGGCCCTGGCAAATGGGGAGGCCCTAGGCTGCAGCCATATCTAGCCTGTGGGGGCCCCTTGGCAGGTGGGGGGGGGGCCTAGGCCGCAGCCATATCTAGCCTGTGGGGGGGCCCTAGCAAATGGGGGGGCCCTAGGCTGCAGCCATATCTAACCCGTGGGAGCCCCCTGGCAGGTGTGTGTGTGTGTGTGTGTGTGTGTGTGGGGGGGGGGGGGGTTGTGTGGTGGGGGCCCCCTGGCAGGTGGGCTGCAGCCATATCTAGTCTGTGGGGGGCCCGGCAAGTAAGATGGCCCTAGGCTGCAGCCATATCTAGCCTGTGGGGGCCCCCTGGCAAGTGGGAGGGGCCCTAGGCTGCAGCCATATCTAGCCTCTGTGGGCCCCCTGGCAGGTGGGGGGCCCCTAACATATCTAGCCTGTGGGGGGCCCCTGGCAGGTTGGGGGGCCCTAGGCCGCAGCCATATCTAGCCTGTGGGGGGCCCCTGGCAAATGGGGGGCCCCTAGGCTGCAGCCATATCTAGCCTGTGGGGGCCCCCTGGCAGGTGGGGGGGCCCTAGGCCGCAGCCATATCTAGCCTGTGGGGGCCCCCTGGCAGGTGGGGGGGCCCTAGGCCGCAGCCATATCTAGTCTGTGGGGCCCCCTGGCAAATGGGGGGTGGGCTGCCTAGGCTGCAGCCATATGCTGTCTGTGGGGGCCACCAGCAAGTGGGAGGCCCCTAGGCTGCAGCCATATCTAGTCTGTGGGGCCCCCTGGCAGGTGGGGGGGCCCTAGGCCGCAGCCATATCTAGTCTGTGGGGCCCCCTGGCAAATGGGGGGGCCCTAGGCTGCAGCCATATCTAGCCTGTGGGGGCCCCCTGACGGGGGGTGGGGGGTGGGGGGCCTAGGCTGCAGCCATATGCTGTCTGTGGGGGCCCCCAGCAAGTGGGAGGCCCCTAGGCTGCAGCCATATGTAGCCTGTGGGGGGCCCCTAGGCTGCAGCCATATGTAGCCTGTGGGGGTCCCTGGCAGGTGGGGGGGCCCTAGGCCGCAGCCATATCTAGTCTGTGGGGCCCCCAGCAAGTGGGAGGCCCCTAGGCTGCAGCCATATGTAGCCTGTGGGGGCCCCCTGGCAGGTGGGGGGGCCCTAGGCCGCAGCCATATCTATTTTGTAGGGGCCCCCGGCAAGTGAGGGGCCCCTAGGCTGCAGCCATATCTAGCCTGTGGGGGCCCCCTGGCAGGTGGGGGGGGGGCCCTAGACTGCAGCCATATCTAGTCTGTGGGGGCCCCTGGCAGGTGGGGGCTCCTAGGCTGCCGCCATATCTAGTCTGTGGGGGCCCCCAGCAAGTGGGGGGCCCCCTAGGCTGCAGCCATATAGCCATATCTAAGTTGTGGGGGCCCCTGGCAGATGAGGGGCCCTAGGCTGCAGTCATATCTAGCCTGGGGGGGGGGGGGGGGCAGGCAAGTGGGGCATTACTTGGTGCAGGCGAAGGTTTGGGGGTGGCACCTCTCTCATCCACTATTATCTGCATCGTGTAGGAGGCCTTGTCATGTGGCCTTAGTGCAGTCCAAGGGGAGGGTGGTGGTGGTGGTAGGGGTACAGTACCATTACCCTCCTCCTCCTCCTCTTCCTCCTCCATCTCCTCCACTAGTTCCCAAACCTCCAGCATCCTCTTCTTTAGTGAGGTGCAGGACCAGGTGAGGATGTGGGCGCAGTACCATTACCCGCTTCCTCCTCCTCCTCCTCCTCCTCCTCCTCCTCCTTCAGAGAGGGGGTTAGATCTTTGAGTGGCATGTGGCATGTGTCAGTGACATGCGGAAGTGCCGCAGTGACATGTCCATTGATTTTATATTAACCACAGACTTATACTAATTATTATCAATAAGTGTAATAATATTTATTAATAGAAAAGTATTATTTTAAATTATTTATGTATTCTAGGTCTGTAATTACAACAGTTAACGGGCATGTCAAGCGCCGTCACGGTTGGCATGTCACGTTGGTTACTATGGTTACAGTGGCTACTACGATATCAAACTGTGCCTAACCCTAAACTTATTCCTAAACCTAACCTGTCAGTGAAAAAATGTGTGTAAACCAACCGAACTGTGCCTAAACCTAAACTAATTCCTAAACCTAACCTGTCGGTGGAAAAATGTGTTTTATAGTTGCATGCCAGTGATGCCACTTCTGCATGTCGATGTCGAACTGTGCCTAAACCAAACTCATTCCTAAACCTAACCTGTCAGTGAAAAATGTGTGTACACCAACCTATAAACATGCCGAACTGTGCCTAAACCAAAACTCATTCCTAAACCTAACCTGTTAGTGGAAAAATGTGTTTTATAATAGCATGTCAATGATACCACTTCCGCATGTCACTGGCACATGCCACATGCCACTCAAAGATCTAACTCCTCCTCCTCTTCCACCAGTCCCCCAGAACTCCAGCATGTGTCATGGCATGCAGTCTAGTGCCTCATGGTGACTTCTCATATGGCTTTAGTGCTGTGCAGGTGAGGGTGGAGGTCCAGGTACAGCTGTAGGTGCCACAGGTCTCGGGGAAGGTGGGGAAACGCAGGACGTCCCGGTAGCGGCTCAGCAGCAACGTGTAGTGCAGCAAAGTGCAGTGCCTCCCAACGGTTGGACGCCGTCGGGGTGCGCAGGCATCGCTCAGCCCCACACCTGCCTGCGCAGAAGAGGAGAGGAGAGGCGGAGAGAGGAGAGGAGACAAGAGGAGAGGAGGGGAGAGGGGAGGAGAGGAGAGGAGGAGAGAAGAGGTGGAGAGAGGAGAGGGCAGGAGAGGAGGAATAAAAAGATAACACAGGGGAGGAGAAGAGAAAATAGAAGAGGAGAGGTGAATTCAGAATTGTGAAGTGCTAACATGTTGTTGACATGATTTCATGTTTACATGTTGTTTACGTGTTTTCAAAGTGGAATTAGGTTTTACTAAATTGAGTTAATTCAGAATGAAATGTCCCATGTAGCCGAGGCCATTGTCTATGATCTACAACAAACTGTACACATGTAGGCATATGAAAAGGGTGGGGGGCAGGCATGGTCACACACACATAAACTAATAACATTTCAAAATATTATATGAAGAAGGCACGGGGGGAAAATAGGCATGGTCACACACACAAAAACTAATAACATTTCAAAATATGCTGAGTTACATGGCATGCTATCTTAAGTGTTTCCGGTTTGAGGCTAGTACGGCGTAAGGCATAGAAAGTGCAGCAACTTTCTTAATTCCAGAGGAAAAGTTGGCCTCCTCATAGAAGGGGCTGCTTTAAAATGGGTCCTGCATGGCATTAGTACACATCGCTTTACGAGTCAAGTCAATGCGATTTCTATTTCAAAACAACAGAGGTTGACCCAAGGTGCTTTACTCGTATGTGACACACAATGAAAAGATAAAACCCACATAGAAGAAAAAGTTGTTAAAAAAACCCAAACCATTACAATGAAAAATATGAAATATAAAAAATGTGCATGGAAAGCAATTGACCATTTTTAAAAATGGCTATGATGTGTGTGTGTGTGTGTGTGTGTCTGTCTATGTGTGTGTGCGTGTGCGTGCTACCTGTCTGATGTAACGTTTCATCTCCAGGGTCTTGGAGAACTTGACATGGTGCATCTTGGGAGAGCTGAGGGACCTGGTGTGCGGCCAGTAGTTCTGCCTCAGGGACAGCTTAATGGTGTATGGGCTGTCATTGTTCCCTTGCACTGAACATTAACAAGAGAGAGACAGGACATTATATATATGAAGAGCTTCTTTGTAAAATTATTTTGGAACATATTGTATGGGGAAATTGATTTTTTTGTTGGGGACTCCCATAGACATATAGATGTCTATGGGACATTATTAGCCTGGGAACTCCCATACTGCCTTCAATTCTACACAATCGTTCCGATCTGAAAGACAGTATGGAAGCTATGATGCAAAACGGCCCAGATCATGGTCCCTGTCTCTTTCCAATCAGAGAGCGGGACGGGTGTGTCATAATAGGCAAGTATTCCGACCTTTACAGTGTCTCTGTCCAATCAGGGAGCAGTGCAGGGTGTCATAATGGCTAAGTTATTCTGCCCCCTACGGAATTTACAGTAGGCAGGTCACCAGACCAGGATTTTTTTGCTCCCACTTTTTTATTTTTGCGTAATGTTTCGGGTGAACAACCTTCAGACTTGGTTGCCATTAGTCATTCCATTTCTTTATAGGCTACTGTACGTTGGGAAGCTATGATGAGGTCATGGGAGAGTTTGTTCAGAAAAGGTTGAGAACCACTGTACTAGGGGACAGAAGATTAAACAGTCTTACCGTACTCCGGGAAGAATCAGAGCAGTTGTTTGGAGTGCAGGCCCAGCAGGTTAGCTCCCTTGGTGTAGTACTTCAGGACGTTGCTCAGTCTCACGTTTGGGCACCTCACACAGTGCATGTTTCTTCCTGTGGTAATACCTGGGTCAAATAATCTTAATACAATAAAGCAACAATCATATGTTACATGATGTTACATACATTGCTTCATTTTATTGATTTCTATGGCCATTCACGCCCCCACCCCCCTTTGAAGCTACAAAATTAGGCTACAGCAGTGTAGCCCAAGTGCAATGAATGCAGGGTTTTAAATACCCTACAGTGCTTTGGACCTGTGATGTGAACAGACAGCAATGTTGCGCAGACAATGTGCAAGTAAAACGCAGCATCCATTTAATCCGAAATCATTCCGCGTACCTGTGAGCGTACCTGTGTATGAGCATGAGGCGCTTTCAGGGTTGATTTTGCGACTTGCGATGTTCATTGCACAGTCTCCCAGGCTGGCGCGACTGAATGATGGAAAATGGAGGCCGACAGGAGAGGGCCAGGCCAGACTGACAAGCTGACGGTGGAAGATACAATATTAGAGTTCTAGGTGTCACAAAGGATGGATGGCGCGTCATGATCAAACTGATCCTTTTTGCGTCATCCACGGCGCAACCGATCGAACCCATTCCATTGAGATGGAATAATGGCCTTCTGGCAGAGAGGAAAGAAGAAGAGAGCGGAAACAGCTGCCTCTATGGCGTCACCGCGCCGCCATTTTGATTTTGTTAGATATGGACGTTCCATGTAAATAACACAATGTTCAGACTCATACATGAGTGAGGAATGAAACCGTGTGTTGTTTTCTCTGTCGACCACATTTTCATCAAATTCACTTATTTCGCATTGTATTCATTTGATACGGGATTAATAGTTGATTTCTACGTTTTATTAAAAAAAAAACCCGTGATGACTGGAAACGGCAACTCTACAAAAAAGTTCCTTTTTGGGAACTTCTAGACGCAACGCTGACTCTTCCTGAAAAGGCAAGTGGCTTAATGTTTTTGTATTGCATAAATATGACAAGTAACTATCCACTTAGCAGTAAGTTCGTCATTATCTTTTATATTCGTCATCAAATGGATTTAATAATATTATGGTTGTATTCATGGATCTTTCTGGACAGTGGGTGATGTGTGTCGGCCGTTAACGTTAGCATATCTCCATGGACAGCTAAGTGTCTATGATGTTAAATTATTAGGCCTATGTTGAGTATAACTATTTTATTCGTAAGTATAAAATGGAAGTTAACACATCTCCTCCCAGTCGTTGTTTGGAATTTTAGCCTTAGTCTCCCGGCCAGTTTCATAAATTTTCATCAGCCAGCGAACATTTTGTCCGATGGGCATGTGTAATTTCTAGAAGTGCTAGTTCTTCAGAAAAAGGATACGTGCCTAAGTACACTAAACCAACGTTAGTTCTGCTGGCTGTGTTGTTCCGGTTTTTATTCCAAACTTCCATTTTCACTCCTAATGTTCACCCTGACGTGAACAGGAAATGTGCATGATATCATTTGACTGTTGTAGGCCCCTAGAGTACTTCTAGGTGTTTTCATGACCGATGTCAGTTAACTTTTTGGGAGCCAACGCATGTGAGGCGAAACGTGTTTTTTACCTGACTTGGGAGTCAAATGTTTTGAATGTCTACTATACATTGATTAAGGCATTTTCACGCACGAGCAGGAAACAATGATACATTACTAATACTTAATTCAAGTCAGTGGCAGGAAATGATAAACCATAACCAGCAACGCATTAATTACAGCAATGCATTACTATTTTGCAACTCAGAGAATACCTTAAGTTTGGCAGTTTTTTAGCAACTCAGTCAACATTGCATGTAAGCTTAACACAATAATGCATATTTTTCTTTTTTTTGTGTCACTCTCACCACATATGGCAGATTTAGTGTGAAGAGCCACCTGTACAAGATTCCTGGGACAGCAGAACATGCACCTCACGCACTACCCTGGCACCCTGGCTGAACAACCCGCAGCACATCATCTCCAGCTGAGAGGGGGACTCATACATTCATTTGAAATCAGCTCTACTGAGGTGAAATGATCAAGAGTCAAAAGCATGCTGAAGAGATAAACTTGATGATGGCTATGTTTATTTAATTAGCATTGTTTATATAGATTAACACATTCTTGTAAAAAAAAAATAATTAAAAAAAAATTAGTTGTCGGGAGCAAGATAACATGCACTGCTCCACCTGGGTGTCTTCAGCAGTATGCACAGCCCGTCGTTCATTGCAACCTGAAGCTACTGTAGGCCAGGGGTCCCCAAACTTTTTTTAAATCTGGGGGCCACATTATTGTTCCTGACTGTGATCAGGGGCTGGAATCAATACCAATCATGTAAAAAAGGTGTGTGTGTGTGTGTGTGGGTGGGGGAGGGGGGGGGGGGGGGGGGGGGTCAAAATTCGATGTCAATTTCATTAATTTCTTGATTTCTTTGTTTTCATGGCTTTGGCGTTCTGATTGCCCACCTTCAGTTGAAATTTTAATCCTCATCAATAAGTATGTATTAACAAGGAACTCTTTGCAGGACAGACAGAGCTGGCGGAACATATAACAGCATCCAAATTCACACTCTGATATACTGCAGATTTTAAGAGTGCCAGGACATGTTTCCCTTTAGAAATGTGGGGGTATTGGCATCTAAAAATGTGTTCAATTTGCTCTTGTTGTACGCTGTAATACAACACTTGGTGGGAATAACCCATCCCTGAACTGCTTATATCTGAAAAAAGGTGTATTTCTCCTTGAGTGTATCTCTGTCCTCCTCGTTTGCCTCCCACAGCGTAACACAACTCTTGCAATCAAATTTTGGCAGAGGCTCTGAAGGCCAACATAGCCAGCAAGGTACACTGACACATTTGCCCTCAATGACGTCCAGCCCCTTCATGAACTCTGTGTTGTCCAGTCCAGGGAATGTGGGTTCCTCATCAGTAGACTGTAACGTGAGGCATGGTCAGTGCGGTGCATGGATGGGGAGTTGCCATCTGCGATGACTCAGTGCAGCTCTACAAAATCATTGCAATGAATTACAGACTTACAGTATACTAATCATGTGTGGACACTTTTTGTTTTTGAAAGGGTGTTTCGTGTACCCTCGTGAGGCATGGTCAGTGCGGTGCATGGATGGGGGAGTTGCCATCTGCGATGACTCAGTGCAGCTCTACAAAATCATTGCAAAAGATTACAGACTTACAGTATACTAATCATGTGTGACACTTTTGTTTTTGAAAGGGTGTTTCGCCTACCTCAAACAAATGGGACAATTGCAGCAATAGGTGTATTTCCTCCCGGTTCGCAATTTGTATTTCTCCCAAATGTCATTAGATAGTCTAGCACGGCCTGCCTGTAGTCTAATCGGAATTGCTGAGGGTCTGGATTGTCCCTGTGCCCGCCCCTTCGCTCTATGATCACCCCAAAGAAGTGTTCCAGGCAGTCCTGGTTGAGGTGCCTCGTAAATAGAAACTGAAATCCTTTCTCTGTGAATGCAAATGACAAAACAGTACATTGGCCAACAGCAGAAAACATGCAGTGGTGGACAAAGCTCATTAGCATTAGCAAAGCTCAATTTGAATAATTATGCCTTATTGCTGCTACCTTTCAATTCAGCCCAGATTTCCTTGATTGCTCTTAGGTTATGCCTCCAACCATTTAGGCAATTCAAGCTGTTGCCACTGGCACATCTGACAGATGCCAGCCAGTTAATACTCTCATTGATAAAATCAATATGTGTCTCTCTGAAGGCATCCTTTTGTGTGTGTGCTGCTGGACAATGTGCTACTGTTTAAAAGCAGTCAAACATCTGGTTAAAGTGGGCTACAAAAATCTGCCGTCGTTTGTTTTTGCCCCCTCTCTTAGCTTCCCCATGTCTGCCATGGTGAGCAGTGCAGCCGCAACAGAATGACTAAGAACCTGTAATAAAAAAATAAAAAAAATCCCATTTTCAGGACCATAGATAAAGATTGTAAATTGAATGTTATACGCCTGCATGACAGTTTTCACTTGTGGCTTACCTGAGTGGCGAGAGGCACACTCATTGTTGAAAAGGCAGTGAGGGACAGATGCCGTTGGGTTAACTTGGGTGCCATTCGGTGTTGTCTTTGTGAATCAATTTTAAACATTTCAGTGATGTCTCCCCATTCTGCCAATTTGTCCCCTATGTAAAATCCATATTTTCGCAAATTGTTTCTGATGTTTTTCATTAAATGGGGGGGGTCGAATAAAAAATGAATCTTCTGGCTTTTGACAAAGAAGTACGGTTTTTCTTCTGTTATACCCAGGTTTCTACAGGCTGCCAGGTTGTTGCTGCCTTGGTCCATTACCAGCACCATGGGAGTGAAGCCAGTGTCAAGCACCTTTTCCACCGCCTCCATGATTTTGGTTTTTAAGACCCCATGCTTCATGGTCCCAGATGACAAGAAGTACCCTATGGGTTGTTTCCATTTCCCAGTTAGACTACGGATCATGAAAACCCCTGCATGGTTGGCTGGTCTTCCCCCTTCGTCATACCCTTCTACTTCATCTTTCGAGATGTTATAATTTAGGCTACATTTCAATGTAATTTCATCAAATGTGATGGCAACGTGCCTATCTCGCTCTTCCATATGCTGCACTTGATGTTTAAGTGCATACAGCACAGGTTCATGCCATCCCGGCCCGATGTCTACTCTCTGCAAGATATTTGAAAGGGTCCTGGCTGTAGGGAGCTTGAAAATTCTCCTCATGGTTCGGTAGGCTTTTGGCCCTGTACCCTTAACCTGTAACGCCCAACTTTTCATGAAGTTGCTCCACCGAATGGCCCTTGGTTTTTTTTTGGCATTATCAATTTGCTCGTTGACAAATTGTGCGGCTTGTTTTGGCAATACTTTGGAAATTTCCCTCTTTAATGTTTGTTTGCTGATAGATGGTGTCTTTTTCTTTAGCCTTGACAGCTTTGATTTGTAGCAGCCAATTTTTCTTTTCAGTTTTTCCACTGTGTTGTCATTGCTGACACTGGCCAGTACATCAGTGCCTAAAAAGAAATGTGACAACTGTAACAACAGACTTATGCACAGACTACTACCTATGCAGTGTTCAACACTCAGAATGTATCTGTTACCACCATTTGCCATTAAATCACTTACTATCCAGGATCTCTGAGTCTGTTGTCTCAATTTCAAGTGCGACCCGTTTTCGGGGTGGTGGACGAACTGTGTCTTGAGATTTAGGGGGGTTGGGACAGTCTACTAGCCAGGGTACGGCCATTGGCAGTAGGCCAGATTTCCTGCAGAATGCAAAGTATTGTAATGTTTATATTTCTACAAACACACTGTAAGCCCAGTTATGAATTGTCTGAGTAAAAAATGTTGAAGGTGTAATCAAAACTTTAGTGTTGCACAAATGAACATATATTGACTTTTTTGTACAATGAACAAAGGCTTTGCCACTCAGATGAACAGACTGCGATGAAGACTGGGAAAGACTCAAATTTATTTTGTCTTTACTGAATTGGGGGGGGGGTAAATCGAAGGAGGTAATAAAGATGCTAAAGCACAAGTGAAATCCAGGAGGATTTACAATATTATGTGAACTCCAGGCAAATGTGAGGACAAACACAAGGACAAGGGCACCAAAGCACTTTGAGTCAACTAGATATAGTATGTATAAATACATTTGAGATATGATTTGGTTTGAAGACACATGTAGGATGGTAATGGCAATCAACAGAAAACATGACACCAGGATAAGGTGACTCCGCAAATACGAAGACATCCCATGGAAAAAGTCTAGAACTTTTCAAACATATATGGGTTGAAATTAAAAAATAAAAGAGGTCATCAAACAATGACAATAGTTCAATGCACAGTCAACATCAATGAAAGGCAAGGGGTCTGACAATGTAAATAAGCTTACAGTTCTGGAAGGATCTCAACTGTTGCAACAGAATGAGTCCATGAAAGTCCAAAAGATGGAGGCATACACAGTGATATAAAATACAGTGAATGACTGCAGCATCCTGGAAAGAACAAATACATGCACAATACAGAGTGCAGCAATATACAAATTGTTGAGTGCATGGCAAAGTTCTTAAAGGTTGAGGGGGATGGCCTCTTGTTAGTGGACTGGAATGGCCTTTGGTGAACAGGGGGCATGGCTAGACGGTGAATGACTGCAGCATCCTGGAAGGAACATAAATACAAGCCATGATTCTCCATGTCATACAGTGTGTGTAACCTGTTGCGGATCCTGACGACGCTCTCTGCTTGTGAGGAGCAAAAGCCTTATGCTTGATTCAAGCCAGCAATGGTAGAGGAGGAGCACTCAATGTGTGGCTCTCTAAATATGTAATTAGTTGTATTTTTTTTGTAAAGCAACCCAACATTTTAAATTATTTTTTGTGAATATGTGTGTTTTGAATTTGCAACATTACCACAAGTAATCAGGCTAAACATCTGGGTTTACAGTATGTTGAAAACTTATAGAGTATCAAGTGTCATTTTCAGAATATGAAATGGCAATGTCTCTACCTGTCCAATGGGTTCACAAATTGTGAAATGGCGAAATGGTCACTGCATACTTTCCTATGCTTCATTTCATCGGTCTGTAAACCACATAGGTCCTCCCGCCTGATGTTATTAATCCATTCTGCACACCTGCAGAAAATAACAGTAGTGTGTTTTAATATCACAGATATCCTTGGTTAACATTTGCGCTGGTTCATGTTTTCTATTTTGCCACTAGGGGGAGATACAACACAAATTATAGGGGTCTGGCTTTTTTGTTGAAATTGAGTTTCCGTCAGAGGAAAGTCTATGTGAGTTTCTCCACTTCAATAGGACAAGGACTGGATACTTTGCCGTGGATATGTTTAGTCTGGCGATTTTAAAGTTAATTGAGTTAAATTTTGAAAGGAAAATGTTAGATGCATATGTGGGCATCATCATAACACGAATAAACAAAGCCCACTGCACAGTTGTCAGATCATTTCAGCGCCTCGATTCATCATGCAGTGGGTTGTTGCGCTAGCAGGCTATCCAACTTTGTTTTACGGCGACATAACGGTGGCATCATCTGCCTACCCAACACATCCTTTTAAGGTAAGACAATTAGTTAATATAGCACTTGATGTGGCACGTCGTTGGCGTATTATATACGAGCAAAATAATAGTTTCTAGGTGACGTATGCTATGCTAAAACTGTGGTGGGAGGTGCTGGACATTGAAAACAGCCTTCCTTGCAGATCATCGACAGTATGCATTTCTAAATCAGAAGTGAAAAAAGGTACTCGGTAGGCCTAGAAAATTAAATGTTGTGCTCGCATTAGAAGTTAAGCACACAAAGTTATGTCTTTTGACACACAATGTTCTCATCATGTTGCTCAAATATCATTGTGCCCATCTGACATCTGCACATCAGGCTTAGGCTATCAAAACGAAACTATACCTTTTTTTTTCTTTGGGAAATGAATGAAATGCCACCTCCTTGTTCCTTCCTGTGGACTTGTAACACCCTACAGCAGCACATTGTGTGCCTATATATTTTGGTGTATTTGGGGCATTTGGGTCCTTTGCGTAATTGTGATCGGTGTTAGCCATGTTTTTGACTGATGCTGAATGAATGAACCGTTGGCGACGCGTCCTTGACTACCAAAATCAAAATGGCGGACGGCGTCGGTGAGGTAACAATACAGGCCAATAGAACTTTCCCCTCTCTTCTTCTTTCCTCTCTGCTTCTGGCAGGCCGTAGTTGACAGTCGAAATACCTAGGCTACTTGAATAAAAATGCAAGACGACGACACACCTACGGAGAAACTGGGTTAAAATGATCGCCTTGTCCTTGTGTTTGGGATTCAATCAACTGCGCAATCAACTTTTTGCCCAGTTGCACAATGTTCCACAATATTCCACGGTCACATTTGGGGGATTGTATGATCATTTTACTAGGCCTATATAGTGTGACATTTGATCATGGCCATTACATAAATCCAACGCTAATAGTCTATGTAGCCTATTGATTGATTCCATCATACCCTGCGCAAAATATCCTGTGCGGGACATCTTTTAAATCAGGGGTGGGGAACCTTTTTCATTCGAAGTGCCACTTCAAATTACCCAGTGTGGGTGTAGGCCTAGCCTAAAAAAACTAAATAAATAGGCCTAGTAAAATTGTCATATAACCTAGTAGCCTATTTGGGTAAAGAAATAACCCCGTATTTTTTCAGAGTGTACTCCTGTAGAGCCTATACAACTCTCCATGTCCCAATTCACTTTACACATGTTACATAACAGCATCCCCATAGCCAACGCAATAGGCCACATAGACAATCAAATGCTTGACTATAGGCTATAGCAATACATTTTATCATACTAAATCTACAATAACCCCTAACCTCCACCACTGAACATTTTTAAAATCTACCAGTCACTAGCCATTTTTACCAGTAAAAGTGACTGGTGGGTTGAAAAATGTACCAGTCACCACTGAAATTTACCCATCATTGGCAGGTGGACAGGTGCTTATTTCCATCCATGACACACACACACACACACACACACACACACACACACACACACACACACACACACACACACACACACACACATTTTGAACACAAGATTATGTCATCTTCGATAATGATTAGAGACTCAAGGACATCACTGGGTTTGTGGAGGTAAACCCACTGAACTAAAATAGAAAATAAACATTAAGTAAATATAGCAATAATGAATATGAATAAATAATAAGAAGAAGAACACACTATAGCAAAATGAAGTGTAGTTCAGTAGCCTCCCCCATCGCCAAAGGAGACTAAGCGGATCCGTAGCGGCAGAGGGCACTATGCAACATGATAAAATACGTGACCCAAAGCACGCACGTCAGAATAAAGTCTGTCCGAAGAAGAAGAACGGCATTCCTACCTGTCACTGCGAGGCTGCACTTAACTGAAAGACGGTTAACAAAACATTTTCAGGCTGGGAAACGATACTTTAACACGCAGAAGGAAACTCACTCGGCCGAGGAGAGAAACGGCTAAAAAGGGGAAACCCTGTAAAGCTGGAGGCAAGTATTTCTTTAGACATGTGTAGGGGGATTTTAGGCCGCACCTTTTCCGTACAACTCGGTTGACCATTTAGCTTGCTAGCTGGGATAACTATTACTTTCATATAACTCAGTGCTACTTAACATTAGCTTGCTAACCAGTTAGCTAACCGATACTATTAGCCTGTTAATGTTATCTGTCCAAGTTTTGTGAATTATGAAACAGCACACAGAGTTAGTTTTATTTTTGCTGGCAACCAGTCAACTTTTCAACGAGTTGTATTGTCTGTGTGCATGTAAATTGCTAGATTCTGCACAGCGTGTCCTGTCGCACTGTGGCTTTAAAACGCAGTTGACTAGCAAACTAACTAGCCAAGTTTGCAAAAAAATGTACTGCACGGCTAATGACATTTAGGTGCGCTTTCCAATTTTGCTCCTCACCTCGTCCGCCTTTGGTGGTAAGCTAACTAGCGTCTTAGCCAAAGCTAATACCGAGCGAGCTTTTTATTGGGACGTTTGATTAGTCTGATGTGATGCAGTCGGGAATTTAACTCTGTCTCTGACTGTAAACGTCATTCCCCTAACACGACCAACCTTCAACCCGGCTTGTGGACCTATTGCCATTTTATGTCAAATTCCTCTTTAGCACCAATTTCATTACGCAGCGGCAGTGCACAGCTCTGAGTCGCAGTCAGGCTTGTATTTTGGCTGTCGAACGTGGCTTGTAAACGGGCGAAATTGGCATGCTGCAGTTCAACAGTAATGTAGCTGGAGCTGGGTAACGTTATCCAAGTGGCAGCGAAGACGTAACGCCATAAGTCGTTTGTCAACTTAATGACATTTCCTGTAAATATAGGTGATATAAGACCTATCATGTGTGGCTTAAATTAAACCCAAGCGTCAGTGGTGGACTAAACCTTGTGAGTCGTTATTCTTACCGGAAATGAATTTAATTCAATTTCAAGTTGTCGCTCTTCATGTTTTACTGGGGTACTTGTTTAGAATGATTGGCATCCGGACTGTTGCAGGTGATTTGTGAGTCAGGTGAAGTAATTTGAATGCGCTGTGAAATGGCATTCAAATTTTGTTAGATTAGTGCCACTCTGTTATCAGCCAGCACAGCAGTCCATGAGCATTCCAACGTCAGTGACAAATACGCGTGTTTCTTTCTTGTTCTTTTGAGTTGTTGTTTTTGGGGGTAAAAAACAAAAGTTGTTTAGCCTGCTGACTTAGTCTGAAGTGAAATACATTTACACATCAAGGCCCACGTGGCACTTTCAGTTTCTTCTTTGATTGTGCTCTGCACTCTCATGTTCTCTTTCTCCTTAGAACTAGATACAGATGACTGAATCTTTCACTTTCTCTTTGCCTGCATCTGAAGCTCAGCCAGATCTCTCTAGCCTCTCCCACCGTCTGTTTCCCTCTGAATCATTCTCTCCACATTCACATTGTTTGATACCTTTTATTAACCCAGACCTCTCTCTGCTGTGTACACACACACACACACACACACACACACACACACACACACACACACACACGCACACGCACACCTTTATTCACTGCCACCAACTCCTTGTGAGTCCTCGTGATGTCCGGTCCTGTTATCCCCTCCCACACGCACACTTGCTCCTTACCTTTCTACACTCTCTCTCTCTCTCTCTCTCTCTCTCTCTCTCTCTCTCTCTCTCTCTCCCCCATCCCATCCCCTCACCCCTTGCTCCGCCCATCTCTCTGGTGCCTATGTCCCCCTGAGTGGCTACCATGTTGGATGAATGTTTTCAAGAATATTTATTGTCGATGACAATTTGTCGTTCACATTTACACTTTGTGTGTGTGTGTCAGTTCAGTCTCAAGTGGCGTGCTCCTGTCTGCTTTTCACAGCAGTCAGTCTGTGTTTGTGCCATTAACCTAAATGGGTTACCTCACAGACCATTCAACACCACGCGGGAAGCCTAGTTTGACATGGAATGTGTGTTTATGCAATTCATTTCCGTAGGACACCACTCGCAGCCAGTTTGACACTGAGCAAAAAAAAACCTTCAAGTTGCAGCATAGATTTGAGCAGTATTCTGCGCAGTCACCACCCAGTCACTGTGCGAACACACCTTTTTGGTGTGCAGGGAGTCATTTGTTTTCATGCATTCCTATCTTTCCTGAGTGGAAACCGGAGCGAAAACATGTCCATGGGATCCCTGCTCTCTCGCTTTCACACTTTCACTCTCTCTCTCTGTACCTGGGTGAGAGAACAATGTTGCGGTGATATAATCTGTTGATGCTTGCTCTGTCTCTCTTCTGTCTCGTGTCTTACCTGCTCTCTGTCTGTCTCTTATCTCTTAAAAAAGAGTAAAGGTATGCACATCCCACCTTGCTGAGGCCAGCTGCAGGATAAAAGCGTTTTGGTCAAGGAAAGAGTGGAAGTGCACAGTGCCCACATGACATGTCTGCAGAAGACTGTTCAATGTTGTGTTGTCACAGGGCAAGAGTAGAGAGACAGAGAAGGAGTTTCCTCAAGCCATTTTCTTATCCTCCTCCTGATGATTGGACTGAACTGTACACACACCTTTTTTTCTTTATTTTTTGCACCGGCCATTCATTTCATTACATGTGACACAAACGTGTCTTTATAGATGACAAATTAATATCCTTGTTAAGCACAGTCGGCGTTGCAGTGTGCAGACTTGTACTTTTTCCCTCTGTCATGTCTTATCTGTACAGTCTTGTGTCTAGAGCAACCATGGAGCGTGAATAGTATTATTAAGATGTCTCTCTCGCTGTCATGATGTGTATCCTCTATGACAGTGGTTCCCAAACTTTTTTCCCTGCGCACCCCTTGTACATTTGAATGTGGTTCGCACACCCCCCAAGCGAATTTATGGTGTGCTGATGGCCACGCAAGTATGGATTTACCGCGCATTCACTGCACATTATGCACAGTCGTTTTGGGGAATCCTCTTTTCCAATAGTCAAGGAGTTAAACTGCACTTCAGATGGACCCTTCCAGCATACAATTCGCCATAAAATTAAAAACAAATGAATATTCATTAATGCTAGATATAAAACACACATATCCGCCATTGCTCTATTCAGCTTGCGCACCCCCTAATGGCAGGCCGCGCAGCCCCAGGGGTGCACGCACCCCAGTTTGGGAAACCCTGCTCTATGAGACTGCATACTCTTAACATGTCTTTGTCTGGGTCCATGTCCACAGCGACCATGGTGGGTGAACGGCGCAACGGAAACCTGCTGGTGCAGCTGGGGCCGCGTCAGCAGGCCTACCCCGAAGAGCTGATACGCCAGCGCCGCACGCACGATGGCCAGACGGAGTACCTGATCCGCTGGACGCTGCTGAATCTGGAGGAGGCCGGGGGTGCCGGCGGGGGCTCGGAGACCACGGTGGGGGGCGGCGGAGTCGGCGGCAGCTCAGGAGGAGGCTCGGGCGGCTCCAGTGGATCCACCTCCGGCGAGAGCAAGACGGAGAACATCCTGATGTGGATGTCGGCCGAGGACGTGTACGCCAACTGCCCCACGCTGCTGGGCAAACGCAAGGCCCCCTCGTCGCTGCTGCTGCAGCAGGAGGAGGAGGAGAGGCCCAGCAGCAGCGGCGGAGGCGCCGGAGTTGTCCGGCCGCCCGATGTCACCTTCGATGAGGTGGAGCTGTCGGACATGAAGGCGGACGTGGTGAACCTGGTGAAGAGGGCGCGCAAGCAGATGGCCAAGACCAGCGAGTTCGCCATCAGCCTCACGCACACCATCCACGTGCTGAGCGCCTACGCCAGCATCGGCTCGCTGGTGGGCGTCTTCAAGGAAACGGGCGCCCTGGACCTGCTCATGGAGCTGCTGTGCAACAAGGAGAGGCAGACCAGGCGCAGCGCCGGCAAGATGTTGCGCGCCCTCGCCTCGCACGACGCAGGTACGCACATCCCTCACATGCCACACACACACATACACACACACACACACACACACACACACACAAACAAAATGGAGAAGCAGATACAAGAAAGCTCTGCAATAATAATAAGGAGGTGCAGGCGAGACGCAACGCAGGTACGCCCCTGTCCTAACCAGCATGTATGTCAGCACACATGTATGTATGTATGTATGTATCATAGAAAATGGACATAGACACTTGTTCTGCCACAACGAGAGGAAGACCGGAAGATACTGCAGGTATGCATTGGTTCTAAACTGCACAGGTTACACACAGGTAGACATGCAGGTTACACAGTCCTCTAATATAGACATGAAGGTAACGCGCCACCTGCTCAATGTGAAAAGGAGACACAGGCCCGGCACAGCATTTGGAAGATGCTGCTCTCCCTTGCCTCACACAACACAGCCATGTTACCGGTTATACACGGCTGGCACACATACAGGTACACACTCCAGTCCCTAATACAAAGTACAAACTGAGATGAAAACATAGTAGGCTCTGTGTAATTGGAGAGGCAGACCAGATATCGCCCAATCTGCTCTGTGCAACAAGGCGTGGCAAAGCAGAGGCAGCGAAGAGGCGCACATTCACACAGCACAAAACAAGTATGCATTACACAAAGACACGAAGGTATGCAGCCCTCCAACATGCAAAATAGAAGTTCCGGTAGATGGAAAGCTGTGTGCAACAAGGAGAGGCAGGACAGGCGCAGTGCGGGGAAGATGCTGTCCGACCTGGCCGTGCAAGACTTAGGTGTGCACCTGTCCCACGCAGGCAGTGCACAACACATGGTAGACACGCAGGCACACAAGCATAAGATGGAGATAGCTCACAATCTGCTCTGTGCATCAAGAAGCAGCAGACAAGACGCAGTGCATATGAACAAGCTGTTCCACATCAGACGGGTGGGGTGGCACCTTTTTGATTGATCTCTTGGATGGTTTGTTTAAAGTACGCTTGCTTTCTTGTTTTGTTCCATTTTAAAATGGTGCCATATGTGGACGCAAAACGATAGTGGAATAATGGAAAGAATTTGAATGGGTTCAGAGTTCTTATAGGAACAAAAACGTATGTTTTAAGCAACCAGACTCAAGCACACAATGCCCTCACAAACTGCAGATATAACTGTCCGACGTAATTGAAATTAAGGCACCTGTCTCTCACAGCACACCATAAAGAAATGCAGGTGTACCCATGACTCATGAGCTAGATCTGCAGGTTCCATGTTGCAGAGCTGCAGGTACTCACACCTGACTGTCTTGCACAGCACACCAGACTGAGGCACAGTACTCACCCCTCCCATTCAAGAAACCCCTTTTTATATTGCGCTTTTGTGCTTCTTATTAAGGGCATCAGGTGTTGAAGAGGCACGAGTAACTTGGGGAAAAGTCAGGCCACCTTGTTAAATATTTGTGGACTCGGCACTGCGTGAATATGCACTACGCTGTCTGTATTATCATGTTAATGGATTGTGTGAATGTGTTGCCTCCGAGACCTGTGGAGATCTGTGTGTATGGGTGTAACACCTGAAGTGTGTGATTATTATGGGCAGTGATGTGGAAGTGTGGTAGTGCTCTACCCCAGATGTATGTAGGTCTGCTTAGCAGGTTACCTGCAGGGACTGTTTGTCCTATTTACTGCACACACACACACACACACACACACACACACACACACACACGTGCAGATGCACAGACTGCAGAAGGGGAGGGAGGGTGGGTGCACTACACGTGTTACACATTCACACACAGAGACTGCAGATGGCGGGGTTGGTCACTATAGGGCAATTCCAGCGTTGTGAATGTGAATGTCACTGACGTGTATTGACAGAAAAATATATCCCGTTTCTCAGGTGACTACACGTATCCAAATGCAGATGTGTCTTAGTTGAACAAAAAATGGCTTTGTTTTAAACATTTTGTATTTCATGTTGACTCATGCAAGGAAAAAAACAGGGTTATGGGCGTGAGGTAATTATGGATGTGATTGAAATCCAGTCCTCATGTTATCTGTTTGGGAAATCCAATATACCCTTTGGCTTTATTGAAAAACTCTTATCAGTTATCTCTTAAGGTCTTAAATTGAATAAAGATGGCTGGTGTTTAGCTGTTATATGGATTTTAACTTGGCCTAAATGTCAGCAGTTGTGGAAGTGCAGAATTGCACAAAGTTTACCTTTTTTGATTGCTTAAGCCATCATATTGAGTATGGAGGGACCCATATATACTGGTTCAATGGGACAAAGGTCAGAAGTAGCAGGTTTCCGTGGGGCACTGTGGCGCAGCACGCTAAACCCCCCACATTTGGGCTTGCATGCCCACGGGGACCCCGGTTAGAGTCCGGATGGGGTCATTTCCCGGCCCTTCCCTTTCTCTCTATCCCAATCGTTTCCCGTCTACTCTCATATTGTCCTGTGATAATAAAGGCAGAAAAGCCTTGTGCAAAGATATTCCTTCTGTCAAGTAGCCATTTTTGCAGCTGGCACCGTTCGGCCCTCCAGCAACACACTGCTTGACACTGCGCTTTGTTTTGGTACTAGCCGCCATTGATCTGAACAAGGTGGAATGAGGTGAACTCACCCCTTCTATGTCACGCATATCATTTGCATAAAATTTGCATGTCACCAAAAAAAGTAAACATAACACTTTTTGGGAACATTTTAACATGACTTTTAGGACAAAATAGCACCCAGACAATATCCCATTTTATTCACAAGGCTTAGAACTTTCAGAATCTGTCCTGGAAATGGTCAAATTCCTTTACTTTGTTTTCGTTTCATAAACACTTTAAGAGTGACTTCTATGAAGTTTTTTTTCAGCTCTCTGGGACAGTAGCACAGCAAAGACTTTCTGTTGTGAGTTTGGCCAATCGTTTTGTCCACAACTGGAGCAAGAAACAGCACAAATTGATGTGAATTCCAGACATGTCAACAACTAACATTTCCCTTACACGCGGCACGCGATGTAAACGCAGTTAGCGATGATGCATGCGACTATGCGATTTGGACGAAGATTTTCGCATATCGCCGCGTCATAACGCATCGTTGCGCACATGTTCTGTTACTCACCCGATGTTACTTGTGTGTACACATGAATCAACTGCAATACCCTTACGGTCACTTCCTAATGCTTTCCCCCCATTCTGTGTTACCGTGGGACTAATTATCTAACCAATAGCCTACATAACCAGCAGCTTGCTACAACTTGCATTACAACGTGTTTTTTTTACATTTTTTTTTTTTTTTTTTGCCCTCGGACGCATTTTTTATTATTATTTTTTTTTTTAGGGAACGTAGCCAAGGCGGGGGTGGGGTTTAGTCAAGGCCGCCGCCTTGATAAGAAAGCGCTGGGGGAAAGCCTGACTTGGTGTGCATTTTCAGTGCAAAGGTAAAATCAGACATTTGCCTGCCCTGTAGTTATCAGTGCAGTTTGAGACACTATAAAACGGACAGATTCATTTGCAGTGTTCATACTAAGGAACTAAATTATTTTTTTCTAACGTGTTCAGGTTCTTGATTGTGATTGGCTGTAAATCGGACATAAACACACCATTCCAAGCGAAGTTTCTACACGCGTTTAAGTTACATGCTTGTGTCTGAGTTGGTAGTGAGTATCTTTTGCTGGTGGGGTAGGTACGGACACTACAGGAAGAGCACATCTTTGTACCATCTAGTAGTAGTTGGGGTGTCAGTGAGATTGCAAAGATGTTTCATTCCTGTATCTCACCTCGCTGAGTTTTTGTAGCAAAGTTTGTGTCTGGCAGCGCAATGAACGTGTGCACGCCCAGTAGTGTTGCTGCGCTAACCAACCACTAACTCAACTGAACAACAACGTTTTACAGCACCAGGCTTAACGTAGTGTTACAACTCCCCTTATCCATTCTTAATCGAACAGAATCCCACAGCCTCTTGTGGCTTATTGCTTAAATTGAGCTTCTGTGATGCTTCTGTGGAAATTACATATGCAAACTCTTGCAAAATTTGTCTTTCCTTGGAACTTGGGCCTTACTTAACTTCACAGATGATGGCTTATGTGAAACGGTTTCGTACTCCACAGAATGGAATTAATAAATGGAATGGTGAGTCTTGTTGATTTTTTTTGTGGAAATGCTGCGAGTTCTTATCAAGGCAGGGTCTTGTCACTGTGCCCATGAAACCTGGTGGAGTCGAGTGGGAAGGGGAGAGGGACCGAGAGAGAGCGTTAGTGATCTGGCTGGGGGTGGGGGTTTCATACCTGATACAGCTGACCACTCAACACCCTCCTAATGAGTCATATCTGTGTGCGTGTGCGTGTGCGCGTGTGCGTGTTCGCGTGCGTTTCAGGCAGACCCAGCCCAGCACTACGATAATAACATTTCCTTGGAAATCAGTTGCACTCCACAAGAGCAATGGGAGTGGAGGAAGCTGTGCTGCCATTCATATGAATCATATACACACACTCGCGCTCTCTTGCTTGCCTGTACCACGCACGCACGCACGCCCCCCCCCCCCTCCACTGAACCTAGAACACTCATGACTCATAAACCATGACATCGACAAGGAAAAAAACAAAAAACAGTCAACAACCACACTTACACATACAGACCCACAGACCCTTATTCCCACGCCCCAATTAGACTATTATTTGTAGATGACACTGACTGGTATTTAACCAAGTTAGGAATCCACAGCGTTGAAATTGCATGTTAGCGCATATTGATGTCATAAGCACCGCAGACTCTTGCCCTGTATCTCTTTCTTCCATCCTTATGTGACTGCTGCACACTACAGAAAGTGTGATTGTAGCATTAGAGGGAAAAGGAAAAACAGTCAGTAAAGCCATACATTGATAAAGGGCGAAAAAAAGAGAGACAAATGGGTCATGTCACATAGAATCAAACGCTTTTGAGAAACGGACTATGAAAATGTTAAGAAGGTAGGACACTAAGTTATACTGTACACATTCATCCTTGATTATATCAGTCAATGTAAGTCACAACGAGATTTGGTTTGATGTTTCAAAGCTCTTTTCTTGCTCTAAAAAACACAAACAATAAAAAATATATATATATTGAAATAAATATATTCTATATTTTAAAATGGTTTAAACTTTATACCTTGTCTAAACCCACCTTACAATGTCATGAACAATACATTAAATTGTGGTGTTTGGTTCTTGAGTTGTAATAAAGTAGTAATAGAGTTGTTTTACAGAAGAGTACCCCACCTGACACTCCACCATAATGCTATTTTGGGCAGAGGCTCTCGCTCGCTCGCTCTCCCTCTCGCTCGGTCTCTCTCCCTCTCTCTCTCCCCAGCCTGAAAGGCCCTTCCCAATCGATGGTCCTCGCCCTTTCTCACTCATGTGTTCTTACTTCCTTTTTCTCTCTTCATCACCCTCCCTTACTTTCTCTCTTGCTTACTCATTCTCTCCTCTCCGCTCTTGCAGACCGGAAGGGTCCAAAAAGAGAAGGAGCTGTTGATCAGTCATGTCATGGCTTCTCTGGGCTGGCCGCAGCAGAGCTGCGAGTGTACCATGTTTCACTCTCTTTACGATCAGTCATTTTTTTCAGTACCCCTTCTTGTTATGTATTCAATAAATACCACATCGTTGTAATATCTATCAGGGTCTTAATGACTGGTGAAAATGTAAAAAAAAAACCTTAACCGACTACCGAGCCTCATTAACCGGTGGTTAATCGGTTAACTGAAAGTTCTATAACGGCCATTTATGATACCCTGTCCTGTCGCGCGTCTTTCTCTGCCCGTGAAACAAGTTATGCCCCCATTTTAGAATGGTTAGGCTCCTGTCACACAATGTTAGTTTGTGCCCTTGTGTATTTTACATTTTCCCCAATAATTGTTCACTAGCCTACTTGTGAAGGAATAAGGGTTTTGTTTTGGGGAGAAAAACAGACACACATTACGCACAACGTCAACCTTCCATGCAACCGGCACCGAGGCACCAAGCTCGGGCTATAAAAAGCTCACGTTGCGGTTAACCGGCAGAGAAAATTTTAACCGGTTAATGTTGATCCGGTCAACTACTGGTTAAATGGCTACCGGTTAACATCTTTAGACTGTACAACTAGTGACTGTATAACTCTTTAACTGTAGTGACTGTGCCTGTAAAATGACTGTTCACAGTTTAAAATTATCCGGTTAGTTTCGCTAGCATTAGCAAGCTAAGCGTTACTACAGTAACGGCTCGGCTTGTGTCATTAGGCATTATCACAGATTCCAAATTTCCAAATGACCCTCAACAACTCCATGGTATGGTAACCAAGAAACTTTTCTGTTGTAATATAGAAGTACCATGCCATTATAAATACTGCCATCAGTGGGTCTAACTAGACCATACAGTTTAAGCCATACCGCCCACCCCTAGTATTCATGCAAATCATTCATCCAAACTCGTGTCCTTTCCTCTGTCCTCTCATCTTGGGCACGCCTTCAGCATCAGCTCTCAACTCTTTGGGCCCCTTGGGGGTTGGTGTGTTAGTTAGGGTGCCGACTCACCATCACTGTGCTACTGCTATGCGAAGAGGAACTGAAACGGTGTTGGCAGCATTCTCAAAAACGTCTGACAAAGTGTGTGTGTGTGTGTGTGTGTGTGTGTGTGTGTGTGTGTGTGTGTGTGTGTGTGTGTGTGTGTGTGTGTGTGTGTGTGTGTGTGTGTGTGTGTGTGTGTGTGTGTGTTAATGCCAGATCATGGTGACTCTGCTTTGACTGGCACTGGTGTGTACACCCATGCGTGAGAGACCAGGACAGAGAGACAGACGCTCGCGGCCAGATCTAGTCCCACACTATTGAGTTTGAGTTTCCATGTAAGTTGGCCCACTGCTGATTGGACTGTTTGCTTTGGCCCGTGGTCTCTAAGCAACCTGACGGGCTGGTAGAAGGCGTGCGTGAGTGCGTGCGTTGGGAGTAGATTTCTAAATGTTACTCTCGTGTTCAGAATGCCATCCATGTGGCCACTCCCCTACTGCAGCCTAGTCTAGTCTACTCTGTCTCAAGGCCTACTGAGACTTCTGTACCCCCTCAAGTGATTTGAGGCGCTGTGTAAAGTTTATGTTGAGACTTCATATTCACTGTGTAGATTAGATTTGAACTGTGCAGTTTATTGTGAGACTTAAAAGGCTGCTGCGTCAAGTTTCCTTCATGAGCCTGAGGTGTTACTGTACCCTGGCCTTGACCAGGGATGGAATAGTCATTTGCAGTCACTAGTTTGCTGTGAGTGTGTGACGTGTGTGTGCCTGTGAGTGTTGTCTTACTTGCTCTTCTACATGATCAGTGTCCTACTGGCGTCACCACGCAAACCCCAACCAGTCAAAAAACGAGACGGTGTATGAGGATCGTATGTTATCCGAGACCACTTTTTCATATTGTCCTCATAATCCTGAAGTGTAGACCAGGATTGCTGAGGTGACGCTCCGTGGGCCCGATCCGGCCTGATTGTGCATCCCATTCGACCCGCAGATGACATGGAAGTGCATTGTCTTTGGATTGAACTGAGTGGATATCCTCACACTCTCTAAAGCCTTCAAGGATCAACAAGTGGGTCATTTCACGTGAAATCAGACACTTTGGGACCCGACCGACACGGATTTCAATCATACTTGCTGTGCCTGTTTAGTATCAAGGTAGCACCCTAGAACTGCATTTGTGTGAATCTGACACCAATATTAAGGGAGAAACAGACTAGCAAAGGTTCACATAGGTTCACATAAAGGTTCACATAGGGTAGGACACTATACATTCAGCCTTGATTATATCAGTCAGTGTAAGTCACAAAAAGATGTCTGAGGTGTTGTTTGAAAGCTATTTTCTGGCTCTACAAATTACACGACAGCATGGAATACAGCAACCTTCAGAATATGAATTCCTTGAATGATTCCTTGAAAATTTAAAATTGAATATCAAAAATACTTATATTTTTAAATGGCCGGTTTCTTGTCTAAGCATAGCCTGTAATGCTGCAGTACCATTCGGGCAGCTTCAGTCACTGACCCTACTCTTCTCTGCTTAGCCCTGATGTGGCAGCGCACACGCACACACACACACACACACACACACACACACACACACACACACACACGCACTTCCTGTCACGTGACGTATGCCTGGCCAGCTGCCATGGCAACCGGTGAGGTCATCAGTATGTGAGGTCAGGTGCGATGGTTGTCACATGAGAAGTCGTGTGGAGGTGATGCCACAGCTTTTCAATTCAGCCACACATTCCTCTCACAATCACAGGAAATACATGGAAAAATGCCGATAGTCTAGAAGGTGTGTGTGTGTGTGTGTGTGTGTGTGTCCAGCCTTGTGTAAGGCAATATTGCCCTTTGCTGGCCTGGCATATGGCCTCCCAGGCACCCTGCCATTCATTCATGACTCACCACTCATTCATCTGGACTGCTACACTGTGCTCGCTCTCACTCTTGCTTTCGCTCTACTCACTCATCTCTGCTGGTGTGTATCATCCAGTCTCTCAATCTGTTTCTGTTGCTTTCTACCCGTCTCCCATTCACTTGCTGACATTTTCTTACTTGCGCTCACAGATGATTTAAATCCCCCCACCCCCCCCAGACCCTGTCCTATTACTACCACTTGAACTCGTTTTTGTCCATGACACTTTTGAAAGTGTAGCATTGGAAGGGGTATTGTTTAAATTCCCACCAACCTTCTCCAAGATTCGGAGAGAGGTGGAATCCCCTCAACAAACAGAGTGGAAGACAAGTCGACATGACTGTCACATAGGCATGTGGCTCCCTATAGGCATGGTTAGCTCTTATCCCCATAGGCACCGCTAGCTCTTATCCCATATGCCTGGCTAGGCCTTATCCCCATAGGCATGGCTAGTCCCTATCCCCATCGGTTAGTTGTTAAACCCATAGGTTAACGGCTAACTTGTTGCTATGCCTCCTTGTCTGCCTGGTCCTGCCTGCTGTCGAGGTTGTTGGCTAACGGCTGTTAGCATTTGCATGTTCTCCAGTTAGACAGCCAAATTGTTTGCTTTGTCTGATAACGTGACTGAAGAGCTGATTTGGGTTACGGTTATGGCAGAAACATGCCCTTTGACCCATGGTGGGTGTGTATGTGAGTAAGATAGTGTGTGTGTGTCCTACTGTTTTCCTTTAGTGCCACTTTTTGTATAGTATGAGAGAAATTACTTGAGCTGGTGAGCTCCCTATGTATTGAGTGTTGCAGTCATTTTGGGCTCAGACTATGCGCTGACTTGCTCTTAGCTAATCATGGGCTGTGTCTCAAATGACGCACTTTTGTCAGTGCACTGACAGTCAGTGCACAGTGCGCACAGTGCACTGAGGTCTTTAGTGCATAGTGTCGTGGAAAACTTTGAGCACTATGCACTGTGCCCTCGCTGGAAGTGATGGCTGGGCATGGCATTAGTTCGCCAAAATATGAGTTGGCCACTGTTTACAATGCACAGCGTCTGGTGCTTGTATTTCCATGTCCTTCACCCCAAAGGTCAACAATCACACATACAATACTTTGGTTTGCATGAAAAGGTTGGTGTCCCATCAACATTACTTACAGAATTTAGAGACTGTTGACCAAACTCTTCTACTGAACTGAATGCCACATTTCCTCCGTGTCATAGTCAACATGGCCGCCGTTTAGTGCGTGCAGTGTCCATCATTCAAGCACTGCATTTTTCCGCCATTGTTAGGGGATCATCCTGGCACTTTCAGTGCACTGGCTCAAATGAAATTTTCAGCGTGAGCGCCCTAGGCACTGAAAAACAGTGCCCGAAGTGCACAAGTGCGGCATTTGAGACACAGCCATTGTCTATGAAAGCTTAAGGCTCATCAGCTCGTGTGTGTGTGTGTGTGTGTGTGTGTGTGTGTGTGTGCGTGTGTGCGTGTGTGCGTGTGTGCGTGTGTGCGTGTGTGCGTGTGCGTGTGCGTGTGCGTGTGCGCGTGCGCGCGTGCGCGCGTGCGCGTGCGTGCGCGTGCGTGTGCGTGTGCGCGCGCATACATGCGTGCGCGCATACATGCGTGCATGCATGCAACTAGTACTACTGAATGTTTGTTTATCTTACCGTCTCTGTTCATCACGTGTCTAAGTGTTAACGGGTAGGTGTGTGTGTGTGTTGTACTGTACACTACTTTTGGGTATGTGTTCACTCTCGCACCTGTGTGTGGGCATCCGGGCACATGCGTTCATTACTATTGTGTGTGTGTGTGTTTCTGTGTGCAGGTATCTGGGCACATGGTGTTCGGCATGTGCTTATGTGTGTGCGTGTGTGTGCGTGTGTGTGCGTGTGTGTGTGTGCGTGTGTGTGTGTGTGTGTGTGTGTGTGCGCGCGCGTGTACACAGGTAGCCAGGCACATGTATTAATTACTTGCGTGCGTGAATGTAACCAGGTACATGTATTGATTACGTGTGTGTGTGCATGTAGCCAAGCACATTTAACCATATACTACTTTTTGTGTGTGTGTGCAGGTAGCCGGGCATACGTGCTGCTGTCTCTCAGTCAGCAAGATGGCATCGAGCAGCACATGGACTTCGATAACCGCTTCACCCTGCTGGAGCTCTTTGCAGAGACCACCTCATCAGAGGAGCATGGCATCTCCTTTGAGGGAATACACCTACCACAGGTATGCAATCCACCTGATTATCCACAGTTGCTACAAGGGCTGTGCCATTACCATTTGGGGAGATGTTGCTAGTGCTAATTCATTCAGAAGGGCTTCAGGCAGTCTAATGGGAACCAGCAGACCAGAAATCCTGGGGTGGAATGAAAAATGTTGGAAGTGGGCGGGGTTAGTGGGCGTGGTGATAATGTGGATACAACCTTACAGGACATCACACACTTGACACAGGTATACAGCGCACTATAATAAGTATACCTCATTCTACATACCTCACACATGACCTAAGGTATATTCTAATAGATAGACTTTACATACAGCATTTTCTGAAAGGCGCCCACCTGCCACAGGTGCCCAATACAGCAGTGGTTTTTAACCTTTTTTTCTTAAAGCACCCCCTTACCTCTGCCCAGGACAAGCCACGCACCCCCAACCCAAACTTCAACACGCACTGAAAAATGATTTAAGCAAAAATTATAATGATTCTTGATTGAGACATAAATCAATACCTTAATGCCTTTACATAGGGACCAAAAATGTTTTAACTTGGTTTTGATTTGGCCTAATAATAATGTTCACAAGCAGAATTTTGGTCACAACCTCAACACAAACAAAATTCCGCGCACCCCCTGAAATCTCTGGCGCACCCCCAGGGGGTGCCCGCACCCCAGGTTAAGAACCACTGCAATACAGTGTCACAGTGTTTACCTCACACACCTGACCTGACATAACACTGTACAACAGGGGTGGGCAAGCTTTTTGCTATGCGGACTGCATACTTATCTAGGCTTCCATGCGGCCAATGTAAGATGAAGAGCACCAGTTTGTAGCAAAAGACGGTGTTTTAGACCTGTCTACCATCCTTCATGTAACCTACACATCCTCACACCAATCCTCCTCAATATGGAGACATACTTTCATCAGATATTGATCCGTGTCTGTCTGTCTGTAGGCATGACAGACAGACAGACAGACAGACAGACAGACAGACAGACAGACAGACAGACAGACAGACAGACAGACAGACAGACAGACAGACAGACAGACAGACAGACAGACAGACAGACAGACAGACAGACAGACAGACAGACAGACAGACAGACAGAGATCCCAGGTAAGCTGGTGTTCTCTATAATGATCCTTGTGTATGTGTCTTCCCCAGATCCCAGGTAAGCTGCTGTTCTCGCTGGTGAAGCGCTACCTGTGCGTGACGTCGCTGATGGACAAGCTGAACACGGCGGGTAGTGACTCGGGGCCCGACCCCGCCTCCTCCTCGTGCTCGCCCTCCTCCTCCTCCTCGCTGGCCTCCGAGACCAGCCGGCTGCAGCGGCAGTTCGACTTCACCATGGCCATGGCCAACCTCATCTCCGAGCTAGTGCGCGTCATGGGCTGGGACCGCAACCGCCAGACACCACCCCCCGACACCACCACTCCCACAGGTCAGTGCTTGCCATGTGGTTGTATTGAGTAGAGGCGGTTGGTAAAGAAGAGAAGGTTCATAAGGAGTTTGGTATTGGTGCATTTACCTGATGCATTGGCTTTGAATGACCTGTAGTCATGGGCTGGGGGGACTGGGATATACATGCCCTGCCCTTGACAAACCCACCCCCACAGGCCAGTCTTGGCGTTTTTGCCTGTTGCTTTGGTTTGAAAGGGCTGTAGTCAAGGGCTGAGACCTCAACTGCCAACTATCATTCTACATCCATGAGATAAATATGTTTGATACTGTATATCTTGGAAAAATATAATGAAAAAATCACCGACATTGTCTTGCCAGGGGTTGTATCCAGCGAGGGCACGTCGGAGGATGAGGGGTGTCCTCGCCGCACGCTGCGCTCGATCTTCCAGCCGCGATTGGCTGCCTCATGCCCCTCCGCTCTGGCCACAGTTGCCATGGCCGCAGCCCCAGGCTCTTCCTCATTGGCTACCAGCTCCTCAGCTGCTGCTGCAGCCAGCCCCTCAGGTAATTATGCTAAGTATTTTATTTCCAGAAGATTTGCTGCCTTATGCATGAATAGTCTTTTTCATATTTGCCATCACCATCACTATTCGTTTTGCGTTGGAAATGTACACTTTTCACACTTTTCATGAATATGTGCATCTATCCATGTCCACCATTTTCCATTAGCAGATAGACATCTTTGGCTGCAAAACTGTAGTTTGGTCAAGCCAGTACATATAAGGTTATTACTTGCATAAATATTTATGAAAGATTACATTTGTGAATGGGCAGCATGCATTTTAAAGATAAGCGACCAGAATAGCATACTCTACCTTTATGCTCAATGTGTTAATCGTAAGGCATACTCTACCTTTATGTCCAATATATTGGCCTTCAGACTGCAAACTCTTTACACCTCTTTGAGCAGGGGTCGCGTTAACCGACAAATGTCCATCTTTGACGGATTTTTTTGAAGGATGAATGAAAAATCTGAAGCCTGTCCGTCATTTTGACGGATTATATCGAGGGTGATGATAACTAAATCACACATTTATGTACACCCCTATCGAGTAGAGCAAATGAGCATTTCAATTAGGCATGGTTATCAGCGCAGAACTGGTTACTAATAGACCTACGTCGCCTTTCTCCCTCTCCCTCCTTCTCATGCCATGCGCAGCAGCAGAGCGTGCTCCTCTACACTTGCTCCAAATAATGAATTAAAAAAACGACGATGTTGCCACCATACACGTGGTGTGACTTCGATGAATTTAAGATTCATAACTATTTGTAGACCTAGACCCACTACATTGACCGACCATCTGATTATATGCCAATGACAAAGTTGTCCCTCTATCACCCTTCATAAAAGCATCGTTTCATATCGCTATAGCCTCAGACATTGCTTAACTCCTCGCTTGAAACATTAAAAATATGCGAATAGCATGTTTGCTAACCAGAACCTTCCCCCAAAGGCAATGCTGATTTAAAACGGCTGCTGGACATTAATCAGGAAAAAAACAGATCTATGGGTATTCAAGAGCCTGAACATTATCAGGAAACTTCCTGGCTTTAGTGCTTGTCGCTTGCCTGGACTAAATCTTTCTGCTGCAAGACACTTTCCTTTCCATCATGCACGCGCGTGAAGCCCAACGCGAATGTTATTTAACAATGCCTTTACAATTGGTGAATTAATAATGTCGAGCAAGAAGATTGAGTGAGACCTGTTCCATAAAGCCCAGCACGCGTCTTTGAATAAAGTGCTTGTGGTGACCAAAGTGCTGAATACTGAATCAGACGCACGTCAGTGAGAGATATCTGCAGTTTTTTTAAATAGTGCAATTAGGATAGATGATATGGGGTCAAAGAGAGACAATGATTAGCGGTATAGAAAGTTGTATTCACAGCTGTTTACTCTCAGTTGGCCGCAATTGCGCATGTGTTGTTCCCGGTGCAGGGTCGCGACCCCCACATTGAGAAACGGCATGACGAATAAAAAATAGTCGATAACGGATTTTTTTCAACCCTGTCCGTCAAAATGAAAAAGTCTAGCGCAACCTCTGTCTTTGAGTGCAGACAAAATTATAATTCTAGGACTACGATGTGTCTTTGGGCACAAATGTCACACAAAGGTATCGTGGCTCCCCAGTGCAAACAATTCTCTATTATTATTGGTCTGCTGCATGCATACAGGGGGCGCGGCTAAGAAGAAGGCGGCGACCAACGGCTTCAAGACTCGTACGGATTTCAGCACGCGCTCGGCGTACGTGGAGTACGTGCAGGACAGCCTGAAGAGCGGCATGATGGTCCGCATGCTGGAGGACTACGAGGAGGTCTCGTCAGGGGACGAGGGCGAGTTCAGATACAGCAACGACGGATCACCTCCTGTACAGGTACACACGCACACACACACACACACACACACACACACACCCAGATGAGGGGAACTTCAGATACAGCAACGACAGATCAGTCACAGTGTTATGGAAGGATCCCCAGCAAAACTTTGCAGCAAACGGCACACACTCGACAGAATGACGAAGCACTTTGCGCTCAGGAACATGAACCTTATTAGGATACCATGACTGGAGCACATACACATAACCTGAGTGGCGGTCTTTCCAACACTGCTTGTCCATGCGTTTTCTCCAACTAAGTGTGTGTGTGTGTGTTTTAGGTCTATTGGAACTCTCTGTCGCGTACCTACTGGGTGCATTGGCACATGGTGGAGATTCTGGGCAGCGGCAGCAGCAGCCAGTCAGAGAAGGAGACGCAGGAGAAGGCCTCCACCCTCACAGAGACGCTCAAACTCACCGCAGGTCACACACACACACACACAGACACACACACACGAACACACACTTGAGCTACCTCATTGAAAATCTCTTTGACCTCTCCTGTTAGGGTTTAACCAGTGGACATATTTTATTGCTTGGCAGCATTGTGAGCTTCTCATCTCACACATGCTTCCTATTCTTGTTTTGAAAACTGAATTCCGTTTAGACACCTGCATTCCATTCATTTTTTAAATGATTAGGGCCTACAGAATGAAAGTGGAATCCATGCATTACATGTACTTGTAAAACTAAGGTCTTAACGTGTGCGTGTGTGTGCGTGTGTGTGTGTGCGTGTGCGTGTGTGTGTGTGTGTGTATTGTTCACCAGTTAGCCACACGTTCTTCTGTAAGCATTCTGGGGTGCCTATACTCGCCTACTGTACCTGTAAAACTAAGATCATAACGTATGTGTCTGTGACTGGTCTTGTTTTCTCCTCAGTGAGTCAGACGTTCTTCTGTAAGCCGCCGGGTGGCCTGTACTCCCTTCCCTACCTGAGTGAGGAGGAGCGGGAGGAGGGGGCTCACCTGAGCAGAGCTGAGTGGTGGGAGGTCCTCTTCTTCATCAAGAAACTGGAACACAAGCAGCAGCAGGAGGTCAACCTCATGCTCACACAGAGCCTGGAAGACGCACAGGTGAGGACACACAAACACACACACAGACTCACACACACACTCACACACTGACACTTACACACACTCATACTCTCGCACAGAGCCGGGTGGACAATCACATGCACTCCCTTGGCAATCTGCCTTGAAGATATCAGTGACTCAATGACCCACAACTCTCTGAAACTCAATCAAGACAAAACCGAAGCCATTGTCAGTGCCACCCCATCACTTCTCAACAAGATTACTCTCTCACAGTTCTCCATTCCAGACTGTTTTACCACCACTTCCTCTGAAGTTAAAGTTTCTAATGCTGGTTTTCCTCTTTTCGTGTGTGCCTGTGTGCGCGCGTGTACTTGTGGGTGCGTGTGTGTGTAGCTGTGTGATGTGGACGAGGCCTGCCTATTGCAGCTGTGTGTTCCTGGCGAGGTGGCCTATAAGCTGCTGGGCTACCTCAAGACGGCCCTGCCCTCCTCCTGCCTCAGCGACCTGCTCTGCTCACACGCCTACCACAAGCACTACCTACGACACGCCCCGCAACACCGTCTCCACGACGATGACCCCCTGACCTCGGCCGCCTGGGGTCGGCACAGCCCCCCCGCCTCCACAGGTATGGCACGGACACACACACTAGGGGTGTAAATAATAATCAATTTGAATCAATGCATCGATCCTACAGCCCACTATTCAATTAATCGATTCCTCCACAACAGAATCGATCAACCGTTATTAATCGATTTTTGTAATTATTGCACTCATTTTGTGAGCCATTTTATTTTGCTCATGCAGTAATAATAATGCTAATAATGCAGACCACAATAAAGATTTCCCTAACTAACACACACGCACACGCACACGCACACGCGCACACACACACACACACACACACACACACACACACACACACACACACACACACACACACACACACACACACACCTACACACACACACCTATCCTATGGGCTCCCAGTCTATTAAGGCTATCTCCTGTTTTGCTCTACAGGAGCCCCGGGTTCCTCCTCTATGGGCTCCCAGTCTAAGAAGGCCAAGAAGGAGGCTCCACCCAGCGAGACGGAGAGCGAACTGCCCTCAGACGACGACACCAAATACCCTGACGACCTGGAGGAGAAAATGAAAGGTAGGGGGCTGTGTGTGTGTCTGTGTGTGTCTGTGTGTGTCTGTGTGCGTGTGCGTGCGTGCGCCTTTGGTTCCTTTGGCTACATACTGATGAAGATGTTTCTAACTTTGTGTGTCTGTCAGTGACTCGAGCCTTACAGTGTTTAAGTAAAGATGTATCTAAGACTTTGTGTGAGTGTGTGTGTGTGTGTACGCACGCATGTGCAATGTTTCTGACTGTTTGTCTGTGTGTGTGTGTGTGTGTGTGTGTGCGCAGCCCTCAACAGTGCCAAGATGGTGGGTAAGAAGGGCAGCCTTGAGAAGCTGGGGGAGGTGGTGGAGATGTACCGTAAGACCAGCAGTGGAAGCGGAGGCTCACCAGGGGGCGCCACTGACCCCACCCGACAGCTGGCCGTCACCAAGCTCATGACCAGCATACTGGAGGACGAAGCCACCCAGGACAAGAGGACGCCGCTAGGGGACACGGCACAGGCAATACGGTACACACACACACACACACACACACACACACACACCAGAGTCTAGCCAAAAGAGCACGCTAAGGGACTCGGGACAGGCCATACGGTACACGCACACACACACCCTCACACTGCCTCGGCTGTGTAATAAAAACTGTTCTATGCCCAGTAAAAACATGCTGTGTATTTTTTTGTTTTAATTTGGATGAACTCTACGGGATCTGTCAGGCCCATTAAAATATAAAATAATGGTGATGGGGTGGGTTCAGAAGCTACTACTGTTCAGTGCCACATATTCCAAATGACCTGCCTGGTTTTACCTGGCCAATTGGTTGTAAAACCAGGACATTTGGAATCTATGGCACAGAGGTGGACATAGCGGGTTCAGAAAGTTTAAAAATCCTGCAACACATTTGCTCCAGCCAATACTCATGAACGGCCATCCGGGTACTTTGCTCGTAAATTTGCGTTACGCCCCTTTATGGGTGAAAACAAACCGAATGTCTCATCAACTTACATGCTACATCGGCTTGTCTAAATGAACACAGTCCATGCTTCAGCCACGGCTGGTTGGCTATATTATTTGAACAGCCGGCAACACAACACGTTTTCGGCATGTTGCGCGTGAACAACGCTAGTCTACAGGTTCGTATCTTTCGTTTATTAAACACCAACATCACCAATTGACTTGCATGGGTTGTTTTCCCCCACAAATGGGCGTAACGCACATGGAAAACGTCACACCATTCATGAGTATATCATGACCCTGCTGATCCTAATTATCATTTAAGATAGGTTAATGAGGTAATTAGTGAAATCACCTGTATTGAGAGAACAAGCCAAAGGAATATCTAAACAGGGATTTTACTCTGTTTTACTCTATTTTACTCTCTGTCCTGGTGCATTGCATAAGACGGATTTAATGAACACAGGAAGGGCAGATTTTGGCAAGACAATCAAAGTTTTTTTTTAGGCTTTTTCTGTTTGTGTATTTGTGTATTAGTTTTGGGAATAGACTAACACACAAACAAAAGCCTACAAAATAGTTCTCTCTCCACAATGATAAAGTCCTGACGTTGTTAGTGGAGCTCCAGTCCAGTTCCTGTGAAGCAGGGGCGTCTTTCTTCCTGCTGAGAAATAATTATCCCCCTCTCTCTGTGTGTCTGTCTCTCCACAGTGATAAGGTCCTGAAGCTGTTAGTAGAGCTGCTGTCCAGTAACCTGCGTGTGAATGCGGTGGCGTCTCTGCGCCTGGCGAGGGCGCTGTTCCTCAAGTTCGAGTGGCGCGTCCCCTTTGCCACCGAGGGTGGAGTCAAAGCCGTGCTCACCTGCATGCAGGAGCACCCCACCTGCACACACCTCCAGAAGATGGCACTGGCGGTAAAGACGCACGCACGCACGTAGTTGATGACACACACACACACACACACACACACACACACACACACACACACACACACACACACGTAGGAGTGCCCCTAAAACACGCGCATGCACAAAGTTGTCGTTGCACACACACACACACAGGAGTCCCCCCCTTAACACACACACACACACCATACGTAGCAGCGTGCATTAATTCTCAATGCACAGCTGAAGAAAATCACACTTTGTGGGTAATGGTTCAATGATATGCGTGTGTATTATCTTCACCTGTGTGTTGTAGACCCTGCAGGTGTATACAGCTCAAGGCCTTTTTATTAGAATACCATGAAAAAGTTGATTTATTTCCATAATTCCATCAATAATGTTAAACTGTCATGGATTGTAGATTCATGGCCCAGTTTTTTAACTATTCCAATCATTAAATTGTTTATTTTTACACATTTTGGTCTTCCAGCTCAAAAAAAACATGAATTAAGGAATTCACATCATTAGAATATTGTAATAAAATCACAATTTTCTTCATCAAAATTTGTTTCACATCAGTGCACATCAAATCAGTTGAACTTTGGTAATTTCTACACAACATGCAATGTTCAATACTTGGTTAGGACTCTCTCTGTCTTAATATTATTAATAATAACGGCCATGATGCGTTTAACATTGAAGTCAATGGCAGAAACAGTGCATGGGAGTAATGGAAGGCCAGATATCCTTGATGCTTTGCCGTCAGCTGTTTTTGTATAGCTGACCTGGTGTCCCACACTTCCCTCTTCAATATACCCGAAGATTTCCATGCCACGTTTTGGTGTTAACTCACCAGTTTAATTCTAACTCAACAGAAATTAAACCCCATTCATTTTCAATGGGGATTCATTTCTGGTTATTTAGAATTAAACTGGTGAGTTAAGCCTGATGCATAGTCATACTGTGCTGACTTGGGGTACAGCATGGACGTACTGTCTGCGGGTTGTGTATTCCTCATAGTCGTCCTGTGTGCGCATGCAGGAAAGGGCGGTGTTTTTTTCCCCGCTGAGAATTTAATGACGTCAATTCACCTCCGTGACAACAGGGGGCGAACTAACTCATTCAGTTGAGCCCAGTCCCTAGAATGAATCACAAAGCTAACCAGCTGGCTATCTAAAACGTAATATTCCACTAGTAGCCTACTTCTAAAAGTTGGGGCATAATTAGATGGTACAACATCAGTTTCTTTTTGGTCAAGTATTACATGAGATTAAATGCAAGACAAACGAGAACGGTCCGGCTGCGTCCTGGAGCACAGGGGGCGTGTATTTAGAGGGGCGTGTATTTAGAGGGGCGTGTATTTAGGGCAGCCCTGATTGGTCCGATTCACGACGACGTCTGACGTCACGTGAAGAATGAAATATATAATGCCTACCGGCGGTAGACGTTAACTTTAGCAGTTGGTGGCTAATGTTAGCTTAGCCTACTTAGTCAAACCGGGCTTTATGTTCCTCTCATTGCAACTTATAATGTTAGGGCTTACAATAGAGTTTTGGTACCGTTTTCTCTGCTCTTATCGGTATCCAGATACATTCAATACATTTAACTGCTCCTTTGGGAATTTCGCGGCATTTTTGAAAATTATGCTCTGAGGGCAGCTTTACCGCATATCGGTAACGATATGACACATTAACTCGCTGCTCTGAGGGCGTCTTTATTGTCTACATGGTAATGCTTAGCAGCGCATGTAACCCTGCTCTTAGGGCACCTTTTCTGCAGGTTCAGGGCATATTTGATGCACACATGTACCGGTAATTCTGCTCTTAGAGCACATTACAGAGCGACCATGTAACAAACACTCTGTTCTGAGAGCAGCTTCGCAGCACATAGATAGCGTTTTGTTTCCTTGGAAACGGACGCGGTTTATGTGTTACGCATACGCTATTTGACTCGGTTTTGCACTATTATGGATGTATTTCTAATCTTGACATGATAATGGACAATCTATGCGAATTTCATAATGTGTTTTTATGTGATATGGGAGTAAATGTGTTTACATCCCGTCTGGGATTTGTTAAACTAGGTGGCCCGCTAGTTAGCTAGCAAGTGCTAGGTCTCTACACTACATCATGTGTCAAAAGTGGAAAGATTTGCCGACACTCTAGGCTGTGGATATAAAACTGGTCTGTGAATGTTTTCAAAATGTTTTGCTTTGACAAATAGCTGATATTAAACATCAAAATCCTGGTGTTTCTTTGTTTATGATTGGGCCATTGAGACAGATCGATTCTAATATAATTACTTACTTGCTAGCTAACTAGCGGACTAGCTAACAAATCCCAGACGGGCGTACTGTTAACACATTTTACTCCCATGTTACATAAAAACGCATTTTGAAACTCGCACAGATTGTCCATTAGAATGTCAAGATTAGAAATGCATCCATAATAATGCAAAACTGAGTCAAATGACATACATTTATCGCTTCGTCAGTCTGTCTGGCTTCATCTCCGTTCCGTTTCCAAGGAAACAAAACGCTATCTTTAGAAAAGTAACCCCGCACTTAAAGTAGGCTACCTTCGGATTGGTAGATGCTAGGGAAATACCGTTTTCAGTTTTGGAGAGCTGGGGTTCTCAGCTTTTAAACAAGACCCATGGTGTGTCTTTAGATCTAATTAAAAAATATTATGTGTCAGATCGAAAAAATGAAGTTTTGAATGGGTTTCAATGGCTCCAAGTCAGGGGTAGTCCACCAGCAGCGGTCGTCGTGAATCGGACCAATCAGGGCTGCCTTAAATACACGCCCCTCTAAATACACGCCCCTCTAAATACACGCCCCCTGTGCTCCAGGACGCAGTCGGACTCTATTGAGACAAACACCGTTTTAAAAGACAATAGACAGCATGAATGGCCATTCACACCTGGGGCCTAGTAGTAGCTAGCCAGCTAAATCAGTCATTACAAACTCAAAGCTAGTTGACTAGCCACCTGAAACGTAATTCTACCACTAACAAAGATGCTTCTTGCTACTAATTTAAAAAGTTGTGGCGTAATTAGACATGAATGATAGCAGATTCTCTCTTTATTCATGTTTTACAGTTCAGGTGGTTAAAATGCCAGACAAAATCCGTTTTTAAATACAACAGATACATCTAATGGCCATATTCACAGCTAGCTTAGCAACTGTCAGCCAAACCCATTCAAACTCTACAGGACATTAGCGAACCCTGTTTTAGAAGCTAGCTGCCACACTACAAATCAACAAAGAGGCTTCTTGCTATTAATTTAAAAAGTTGTGGCGTAATTAGACATGAATGATAGCATACAATATTCTGTCTTTATTCATGTTTTACAGTTCAGGTGGTTAAAATGCCAAACAAAAGCCGTTTTTAAATACAATAGATACATCTAATGGCCATATTCACAGCTAGCTTAGCAACTGTCAGCCAAACCCATTCAAACTCTACAGGACATTAGCGAACCCTGTTTTAGAAGCTAGCTGCCACACTACAAATCAACAAAGAGGCTTCTTGCTATTAATTTAAAAAGTTGTGGCGTAATTAGACATGAATGATAGCATACAATATTCTGTCTTTATTCATGTTTTACAGTTCAGGTGGTTAAAATGCCAAACAAAAGCCGTTTTTAAATACAATAGATACATCTAATGGCCATATTCACAGCTAGCTTAGCAACTGTCAGCCAAACCCATTCAAACTCTACAGGACATTAGCGAACCCTGTTTTAGAAGCTAGCTGCCACACTACAAATCAACAAAGAGGCTTCTTGCTATTAATTTAAAAAGTTGTGGCGTAATTAGACATGAATGATAGCATACAAGATTCTCTCTTTATTCATGTTTTACAGTTCAGGTGGTTAAAATGCCAAACAAAAGCCGTTTTTAACTACAATACATCTAATGGCCATATTAACAGCTAGCTTAGCAACTCAGCCAAACCCATTCAAACTCTACAGGACATTAGCGAACCCTGTATTAATGAGCTAGCTGCCACACTACAAACGAACAAAGAGGCTTCTTTGCTACTACCACACTACAAACATATCATTTTCATGATGGCCTTTTATGGATATTTCTAATTGATTTTTTGGAAGTTGTACTACTGAAATAAAACACAGTTTCTCTTCTCCCTGTCAAGTAAACTCCAGTGATTTCCTGCCAAGTCAACTGCATGGTGTTTTTCCTTTTCCTTCAAACCTCCGCGGTAGGGTAGAAGAATAGAACACCACTGACCTATCAGGGCTGAGTTCCCCCCGGACTGCCGTAAGCGCATTGACCAATCACCGTCTTCAAGCATAGCTCAGCTCACGGACATTTCAGCCTGGGAGAAACATGCGTGCACTGCAGCCAGGGGTCGTTTTGTCGCTGCACAGGGGGGCGTGGTGGCTGCTTTTCTGTGCAGAACCTCCGTGCACGCGCGACTCTGAATCCCCCTTTAGTGCCAAAACGTGGCATGGAAATCTACAGGGTATATTGAAGAGTGAAGTGTGGGGTACCAGGTCAACAAACAAGAACAGCTGACAGCAAAGCATCAAGGATATATGGGCTTCCATAACTGCCATGCACTGTTTTTCCATTGACTTCAATGTTAAATGCATCATGGCCATTATGAAGACAGAGAATGTCCTAACCAAGTATTGACCATTGCATGTTATGTAGAAAGTACCAAATTTCAACTGATATAATGTGACCCGAATTTTGATGAAGAAAAATGTGATTTTATAACAATATTCTAATAATGCGAATTCCTCAATTCATGGGTTTTTTGAGCTGGAAGGCCAAGGTATATAAAAAGAAAAAAAATAATGATTGGAATAGTTAAAAAACTGGGCCATGAATCTACAATCCATGACAGTTTAACATTGTTGATGGAATTATGGAAATAAATCAACTTTTTCATGGTATTCTAATAAAAAGGCCTGGAGCTGTATGTGTGTATTCATCTTCCTCTGTGTGTGTGTTGTAGACCCTGCAGGTGTATATGTGTGTATTTATCTTTATCTGTGTGTGTGTTGTAGACCCTGCAGGTGATTACGGGGGCCACTAAGCATGATCTGCAAGGCCGCAGCAGCTGTGCGCCGCTGTCGGAGTCTGGCTCCCAGATGATGCTGGAGATATTCGCCAGTATCGCCTCCGCTACACCAGAGGGAGCCAAAGGGCTGCTCAACACCATACCTGCCGCCATAGAGCTCATGCTCAACACCCCACGGTATGACTGTGTGCGCGCACGTCTGTGTGTGTGTTTATAAGCGTTACTGTGTGTTCACATTAGAAGGGACTAAAGCTACAGTATATTCGCCAGAACTAATTGAGTTTGAATGGAGACGAGCAACAAAAGGTAGAACTGCTAAAAACTGTTAAAATGTTACAGCACATTTGGTCTTAATGTAGCATTATGCTAACCTGGTTCTCACGTGATGGTTGTTACCAACCATCTGGAACATTGACAATCGCTTAGCTCTGGAAAGGCGCAGGTGTGTTCAAAACAGCTCGAACCTGATTGGAGAATTTACGTGGCTTTTTTTTTTTATCACTACTGCTATAACCACTGACTTGTGTATATACCCTGCCCCGCAATCTCACCCTGTGATTCTGATTGGACCGACCATGAAATATCGGATGCCGTTCGGGCTCGTCTAAGGTTTCCAGACCCTCGAGCTCACGAAGTTTAACAAAGGTTCTGCATGAGAGCCAGGCTAGCATTATGCAGCACCCACCCACAATATGCCAAATGCCTAGTGTTTCGTCCTTATGCTCATCTTGTTGATCTTGAACCTTGTGTGCGTGCGTGCGTGCGTGCGTGCGTGTGTGTGTGTGTGTGTGTGTGTGTGTGTGTGTGTGTGTGTGTGTGTGTGTGTGTGTGCGTGCGTGCGTGCGTGCGTGCGTGTTTGCGTGCGTGCGTGTGCGCGCGCGTGCGTTTATGCTAGGTGTTCTCTAGCAGTGTGTAACGGCTTCCTGGTGGTCATCATGTTGATTTTGTGTGTGTGTCTCCATAGGTGTTCGTTGGCGGTGTGTAACGGTCTGCTGGTGGTCATCATGCTGATCTCGAGCCATAAGAGCCTGTGTGAGCAGCTGGTGGGGTGTGGCCTGGGGGCCATCCTGAGGAAGTGCCTCTCCCCCGCGCGCACCGAGATCACCACCCTGGCCCTCATCGCCCTCAACCACATCTCCATGGTCCACAAGCTCGACAAGAGAGGTGTGTGTCTGTCTGTGTGTGTGTGTGTGTGTGTGTGTGTGTGTGTGTGTGTGTGTGTGTGTGTGTGTGTGTGTGTGTGTGTGTGTGTGTGTGTGTGTGTGAGAGAGAGAGAGAGAGATTCAGTTGGTCTGTGCTGGATAGGAAAGATGAATGTGTGAAGCCCAATTTATTCTTGAAACCCAAATTGTCTGCAAAGTGTTGCAGAGGCGCCAGAGATGTTGCGTCACTATGCTCTGTATTTATTGTCTTGTTCAGTCACAACCCTGACTAAGTGTACATGCATGCATGCATGTGTGTGTGTGTGTATATAGAGCGTTGGTGAGGAGTTTGAGAAGTGTATGTTGGTGAATATAAATCTGTGTCTGTGTAGAGCCCGGTGAGGAGCTAGAGCTTAAAGACATGGAGCTGCGTATGTTGGTAGTGAGCCTGAAGAGTCTGAATAAGGAAGTGGTGTCCACTCTGGAACAGCTGCTGTGCGAACCCTCACCTCAACTGGAGGAGGAACGCAGCAAGGTAGCCATACATTATTATACACACACACACACACACGCACTACTTGATAAACTAAACATCAAAGAGGATTGGATCGCACATATTACATACACCTTTTATAGACTTGCACAATGAACACCTTTTCCTCATCCTCCCGTATTTGTGTGAACCCTCACCTCAGTTCAGATCAGTTCATCAGATCACATCATACACTCTCAATATACTATAAACTTAATGGCACCTAATTCCTTGCATGTTTAGGCATGCTCATCCTCTAATGGTGGTCTTCTGTTTCTGCCAGGTGACGCGTAGCCGAGACACCTTCCAGGACCTGGTCAGGCTGATGGACCAGCACCGAGTGGACCGAGCCGTACAGCTCTCCATTCTCAAGTCAGTACCCCACAGGGAGCCTCTGGTTGGAATGTCTTAGTGCTGTAAAATGCACCTGTTGTTGAATATTTTGTGGCATTCTGTGGTTGACTCATGTATGTGTGTGTGTGTAGTGTTTCAGTTGTTGTGCTAATCTCTCGTTCACACACACCTGCAGAATTCTGTCCAAGTTCCTGGATGATTACCAGGAGGACCTGCTGCCCTGGCACGAGAGCATCGAGCCTTGCCTCTCCTCCATGACCGCCTTCATCAACGACAGAGACGTACGTACATCTGCCTGTCCGTCTGTCTGTCTGTGTGAGGGATAACAATTTATTTCCACCCCTTCCCTGGTGCTGCAGCATTGTATCCACTTTTATGTTCATGTACAGTATGTATGTAGGCTACGGTGTGTATGTGCATTTGTGTTTTAGGTGTTCATCATTGATGTGTGTGTGCGTGCGTGCGCGTGTGCGCGTGCCCTTCCCCTTCCGTGTGTCCAGGTGGTGCAGCAGTTCATCCACTTCCTGTTCCGCCTGGCGTCCCTGAATAAGGACTACGCGGTGGTGATGTGCCGCCTGGGCACGCGGGAGGCGCTGGTCAAGGCCCTGGACAAGCACAGCACCAACCTGTTGCTGGTGGGGGAGCTCCGTGACCTCATCGGGGACTGCGAGAAGTACGCCAGCCTCTACAAGCACATGACCACCAGCGTACTGGCCGGATGCATACAGGTTAGTGTAGATTATCTGCAATGGATATAATCATATGCACAATGATGCATATTTAGTTAATATACTGTTATATTTAGTACACTAGCCTCTACAAGCTCATGACCACAAGCGTACTGATGGCATGCTTGGTTGATGATAGTAGATATAATGAGGTATGTGCGTGCGTGTGTTGTATCCTAGATGGTGTTGATGCAAACTAATAATTGGAGGGAGGCTCTTTGAGATGTGAGGGCTTAAATGGGTGTTTGCATCCCTCCGTGGTGTGTGTGTGTGTGTGTGGTGTGTGGTGTGTGTGTGTGTGTGTTAGATGGTGTTGGGCCAGATCGAGGAGCACAGGCGGAGCCATCAGCCAATCAACATCCCCTTCTTTGACGTCTTCCTGCGCAACCTGTGCCAAGGTAGGGTAGGGCTGTGTGTGTTCTCTGCGTCTCCACATGCACATATGTGACATTGTACCTAAGGACCATACAGGTGGCCTGGAGATAAAGCAGGATAAGTGGTGGAGGATTGTGCATTTCATATTCTCTGTGTGTGTGTGTGTGTGTGTGCGTGTGTGTGTGCGCGTGTGTGCGCGTGCGTGCGTGCGCATGTGTGTTCAGGCTCGAGTGTGGAGCTAAAGGAGGATAAGTGTTGGGAGAAGGTGGAGGTGTCGTCCAACCATCACCGTGCCAATAAACTGACGGACAAGAACCCCAAAACATACTGGGAGTCCAACGGCTGCACCGGATCACACTTCATCAATATTTACATGCTGAAGGGTGTGGTCATCAGGTAATACACTCACTCATACACTTTCTCTCTCACACACACACACACACACACACACGCGCACGCCCGCTTGTTTCGCTCTTCTGAATTTGAATGTGTTCTCTCTGCTGCCCCCTGCAGGCAGCTGGCGGTGCTGGTGGCCAACGAGGACTCCAGCTACATGCCCGCACGCATAGTCGTGCTTGGGGGAGACGACCCAGCCAACATCAACACCGAACTCAACACTGTGAGTACACACACACACAGTCACTTCATCTCTAGATTCGGCTACTGTATCAAGGCATTATTTTACTACAGTTTATAGAGAGAGCGGAGAGGGCAGTTCTTTAGTTGCATTGTGCTTGTGTGAGTTTGTGGGTGTTAATGTGTGGTGTGTAACTGTGTTTGTCTCCTGCAGGTGAATGTGCCTCCGTCTGCCAGCCGCATCGTTCTGCTGGAGAACATGACTCGCTTCTGGGCCATCATACAGATACGCATCAAGAGATGCCAACAGGTAACACACACACACACACACGCACACACACACACACACACACACACACACACACACACACACACACACACACACGCACACACACACACACGTAGTGTGTTGTAGCTCTGTGGGCCCAAGGGAGGTACTAACACATGGGTGTGCATGCACGCACGCGCACATACACACACCCTTCGACTCAGACTGTGATGTGTGCGTTATTTCCCCAGGGAGGCATTGACACCCGCGTGCACGGGTTCGAGGTGCTGGGCCCCAAGCCGACCTTCTGGCCCGTCTTCAAGGAGCAGCTGTGCTGCCGCACCTACCTGTTCCACACCACCAAGGCACACACCTGGTGCCAGGAGATACTAGAGGACAGAACACAGCTGCTGCAGCTGTTTAACAAGTACGAGGCACACAGAGACACACACACACACACACTAAATGCGTACAGCCCCCCCCCTCAACTGTTTTCCTGTCACACACCTGTTCATGGTATTCTACAGTTTCCGTAGGTATGTGTGTGTCTGTTTGTGATCGTGTGTGTGTGTTTGTCTCAGGTTGAACAGCGCTCTGAAGCATGAGCAGATGTTTGCCGATCGCTTCCTGCCTGATGCAGAGGCAGCAGAAGCCCTGGGACGCACCTGCTGGGAAGCGCTGATCACACCTATAGTACAGAGCATTACAGTCTCAGGTAACTCACACACACACACACACACACACACACACACACACACACACACACACACACACACACACACACACACACACACACACACACACACACACACCTGCTGGGAGGCACTTGTCGTACCTATAATGCAGAACATTAATAAAAATTTTCTCTCTCTCTCTCTCTCTTTCTCTCTCTCTCTTTCTCTCTCTCTCTCTCTCTCTCTCTCTCTCTCTCTCTCTCTCTCTCTCTCTCTCTCTCTCTCTCTCTCTCTCTCTCTCTCTCTGTCTGACACACACATACACACACCCTAACTCTTAATTATATATCTTTGTATTCTCTCTGCTTCCAGACGCGCACAAGCTGAGTCCCCTGGCGTGGCTCCTGAGTGAGTATCTGGATAATGCCGAGTCGTCCAAGCGCTACAAGACGCGGGCGGCCATCTTCAACTCGCGGGTGCGGCGCCTCACTCACCTGCTGGTGCACGTGGACACCAGCCGACCCGACACCGAGGAGCTCAAGCCCCCCGTCAAGTCCAGTGAGTACTGATCCGTACCACCATCACTGCCAGTACCGTACACAGGGCTCTAATCTAACACCAGTCAACCGGCCAAATGCTGGTGAAATTTCAGTTTGGCTTGTAGAAAAGACCAACTTAGTAGCCACTTTGGCCCATTAGTGAGTGTGTGTATGGCTAGTATGATTAACATCTACTAGCCATTTTGGCTGGTGATGATGAAATTTAATTTAGAGCCCTGACCGTACACAATATGAATCTGCTAAAAAAAACAAAAACAAACAAACAAAAAAACAACTCTGCTGTCATACATGGTCCTGTGTTGATTCAACTCTTTAAATTGTTGGGCCAGGTAGAAGGGTATTCAATTTTACCCGCCTGATTGTTGAATTATCACTGAAAAGTTTACCAGTATACCGTACACAACCCCCGGCAGAACCAGAACAGCCTTAGATATGACTCACAGAATCACTGTTTGAGATTTGAACCTTGATCGTGGATCCAAGATCCTGATGGGGTCAGCCTCGTTTTCCCACAGCACCATGTTCCAACAGCTCCATTTTCCCCGCAGTCTTGTGTTCTCTTTTCACAGCTAATGACAAAACTAAAGCTGTGAAAATATTTCTTTATTGAAAGGTGAACATTAGGGATGGTTTCGGTCGAGGCATAGGATATCATTCTTTCATTTTGTAACGGAATTGGGTGTGGACTGATTCTAAAAGGTATTTCACCAGTGCAAGGTTTGTCACTCTTTGTATTGGCAGGCTGAAAATAAAGCTGAGGGAACATAGGGCTGTGGGCAACATGGTTACCATCTCGACCTGATCTGGGTTCTGATCCAAATCAATCTGATTATGACACTCATCGACCTCAGCCTGAAGGTCTGGGCTGAATTTGGACTGGATCCCATCAGTCCCCTGTTTTGTTCGGCTCTTGCTTTTGTGTGTTCTGGAGTGGCCACTGGGCCTTTGGTGACAGTCTGCAAGAATATTTGTGTAACGTAATGTAACCAGTGTGTGGAGTTTGGGTTGAAGCATTGGACTCTGCCGTCAGAAGACGTGTGCCAGTTCGCGATGCATGATTCCATGGCCTTTAAAGCTTCAGGTTGTACAACTCTCTCTGTCTCTGGTAGACCTGTAAAAATAAGAATATAGAATTCGGAAAATGGGTGGGTGTTCTATCAGTCTGCCGGGAGTTGGGATGCCATATTGTGAAGCCAGCTTACACCTGACTAATGAGCCCTATTGAGCACACTTCGTTTTTGGTGATGATATGACAGAGTTGAATGTTTATTTGCGTTCATCTGGTTCAGACAATGCTTGTAACTATGAGTCTGCCATTTGCTTGCTCCAAACCTCCAATGATAAGTTGCCTCACAATATGGCGTCCAAACAGACAGAACACCTGCCTATATCCCTAGTTATATTTTGTGGTGACTGTCACTAACTCGATTTGCCAAACCTGTTGAAACATGCTGACACGAGAGTATGGACAGGGGTGCTTTAAAATATCTAGACACCGGAGCCTCTTTTCAAAAATTCGAGTTACTCCGACATGTATATCATTGAAGAGTGGATCATTCTGATGTGTGGGTGTGCATGTGAGTGATGCGCTTGAAGTTGCAGTGGTAGAGGCTGGGTTTCTGTCCACAAAGCAGCACAGCCTCAACGGCACAGTTAAGACCAATACCCATGCGCACAGTAGCTCTCAAAATTCTGATCTCCTTTGCCTTGATTGGCTCCCCCAGAGTTCCTGTGCACTCCATAGCTCCTGAGTGGCTTTTCCGACAGCTTTTGTGCATCATTGATTGATTGGCCTAGCTGGCTTGCTGCATGCATGGTGGGCACATGTGTAGGATGACTAAAAGCATGAATGCACAGATATGTTGGGGAATGGCGTTGGGATTCTAATGTGTAATGAGTTGCACCTTTACCGTATGGGGAGTGTGAGATGGTCTGCAATTGTACGGAAAAAAATCCATGTCTGAATCCATCAGATTTTGGGTTTGTTTCTTAATAACGTCATTGATAACCAAGTTTGCAACTTACATGGTTGCAATGCAATTTCCAATTGGCAACATACTAAGTTGCTAACTGGTTAGCAACAACGCTTTTAAGAAATGGGCACCTGTTTTTTCTTACACTATAGATGTTTGCTGTATAGGGCGTAGGTTTGAAATGCAGGCCAAAGCAGTGTTTTTGGGAAGATGCTCTCCTCTTCTTACAGATATCTAAGCAAGGCCATATGCATACATATATGGAGTGATATGTAGTTCAATTATGATTTTGACTAGCTCAAACCTCCTGAGCAGTACGAGTCATTTGGTGTGACCAAACCTACGCCCTAGCCTTAGCATTGGTATGGTAGCGCTCTGTGTTTGAAGATATTTTTCTTGTTTCAGAAGGTATCAACAGAAGCAAAGATTTGAAGAGTAAGTAGCAGTATAGAGAGTGATCTAATGCATTTATGTTCATATTCATGTAATCTTTGTATATATTTTTTTATTTAAGTATGTAGGCAGTTGTTTATTTTTGGCACCATTTGCTCCTCTTACAAGCTCTATCCAGTACTAACACACACACACACACACACACACACACACACACACACACACACACACACACACACACACACACACACACACACACACACACACACACACACACACACACACAAAACAATGCTACCAATCACCTACCACTTCACTTAATTTTCTGGCTTCTTTCTGTTCATCTGTACAAACCTTTGTATTCCTGCCTCAAAATGGGACTTGCAACCTCTCACAGACACGCACAACAACCATCAGACTATTATTGCATGTTCACATAAATACATTCAGCTGCATATGCCTAACCTTCACAACACATGTGAAATTTCTTATTTGGATTTTCAATATAACGACCAAATATTTCTTTCTTTCTTTTTTTTTTACCCCTAGCCTTGCTTTGGCATTTTTCCCATCAGTTTCTTCTGTTTACCTTTCTGAGCCTCTTCTGTTGGTATGCTTTTGCCAGGAAACATTTAATGTATACATACAGTATTTCGCCGTGGTTTAAGACAACACTAAGTAGTTTTGATCCTCTTCACCTCAGACATTTGAAATAGTCTTTTTTTCAAAGTACAGGAATGTAGGAGCTCTATTTTTCCCACATTTACCTAGTTGATTAACCATTGTAATGATTTTGGAGTTGTTATTTGAAAGCTAAAAACTACATAGTGTTGCTTTGAACACCTCCCCTGGATATGTTTGTAATTATCTTCTCTATTGAGAATGGCCTCCACTCTTTTCTGACTGAACACTTCACAAGCATTTCTTGTGATCAATGCTACACAAGAGCTCATAGGAACCCATGGAAACATTTCTCCATTTCACTTAGAATGGTTAGTCTTTCACTTAAACATCTTCAGGAACACAGTTGAGTCATTCACTTAATGCTGTACTCCACCATTTCTGGAAGTAAGTTTAATTTAAATATATATATATATATATATATATATATATATATCTTCCCTTGAGTTAAATAATTGATCTTAGCTCTACTTCCACCCTCTGTGTCTAGGAACACACATTTTATCACCAATAGCATATACAATTGAATTAAATGGGACCAGCTAGAAGCTGGATTCAATAACCCTTTCAGTGTGTGTATGCACGCCGCTTTACACCGACCAGCCTGTGGTTCCATGGCTCTCTTACTTCTAATGAGTATCCTGCCTGCACTGGCTTCAGTCGGGAGAAGTGGTCTGTGAATCTGTGGGGCGATTTTGGTCAGTGTGCAGGTATTTTTGTGTCTGTTGCAGATGGCAAAGAGAGCAAGAACAAGGAGGTGGCGGCCACTTCGTCATCTTCCTCGGCCGTTAAGCCCAAGGTGAAGAACGCCAGCAGCATCGCCGGCATCGCCCTCTGTTGGCAGGGAGTGGTACAGAGACAGGTGAGGCACGCACATGCACACACTTTAGGCAAGGAGTGGTTTATTTACATTTGTTAAAGCTGCATGTAACTTCCTAAATTGAAAGTGAACAATAAAATAAAATAAACACAGCAGAAGTAATCAATACTATTTCTACAGTCATGCAGTATTTTACTTGCCTGGTTAACACCAGACCTAATCGCAAGTGAGATTTCAGATCGAAACGATTGTGTAGAACTAAAGGCAGTATGGGAGTTCCCAGGCTAGTATTTTACTCCTTTTGAACTGGAGCATTAAATGATGAGCCTCTTTGTCTAAAGGCACACGGAAGTGTGATATGTACGACTGATCTTGGGTGGTACTCTCTCTGACGCCTCTCCTGTACCTTTTTCAGGTGAAGAAGTTTCTGGACTGCACGTGTAGCCTGCCCGACTTTGTGGAGCACTACCGGGCAATGTACCTGCGGCTGAAGAACGCCATGGAGGAGCTGTTCGGACAGCAGACCGCCTTCGTGCTCGCCCTGCGCCAGGGCTTCTCAGCCGCCCTGCTCCAACTCTCCATACTCACCTCCATGCACGTGAGTAGTAAACTGGAATACCCATACACACGATACTGCCAAAAGCATTCACTAGCCTGCCTTGACGCTTACATGAACTTAAATGCCATCCCATATTCCTAACCCATAGAGTTCAATATGATGTCGGTCCACCTTTTTCGGCTATTACAATTTCAACGTGCTTAGTCACAGCCGTTTATAGCGTTACGGTCAGGGTTTCCGTTAGGAAAAAAATCTGCCGGACAAAGTGACTGGCCGAGTTTTCATCTTCCGGACATTTTAATAACATGCCGGTCAAATAGGCTATTTCACACTATTCTCACTTGCATGACCTGCACAAGACTGTGCATTAACAACTAAACACCCCCACCAACTCTGTTAAATGCAATAAGATCAGACAGACACATTGGCTGTGCACACGGAGACTGTCCGTCACTCCATGCAATACAGCTTTCGGCACCAACTCTTCAATGCGCTCACGATTCCACAGCACACGCACCTCTCTCTGTCACACATCGTCACTATCATAGCCTACATAACAAACCGGTAGTGGGAAACGACGATTACAAAGCGACAATTTAATTTCCCCAAACCGTGTAAGCGCACTGCGAACAAGTGAACAGTGCAAGTGAATTTAAATATAATGTCAGCTCAGCTGGGGAACGGCGGGGGGTCGAGCATCCGAAGCGCAAGCAAGCAGACGGCTCTGAAGCATCCCATTTGACGTGCTACTGCTGGAGCCATTCACAAGCCTACACAACACAACTTCTCGTTCAAACGTTGATATTTTTCCCTCGAGATGATAGCCTAGGCTACCACACGCACAATCTCGGCAGATAGCACTGAAAGCCATCAAATGCGCTTATGTCCAGACATTGTCCCATCCGAATTTAAGCTACCATTTTCCAACTGTTTTTGCAATGAACGCCAGTATTCTCACAGTTACCCCAGACCAGCAAACTAACAAACTACTACTGCTACGAACAAACTGGCTAAGAACTTCTCATTTGGATCAATCTCGAGGAAGTCACAGTGAACTTGTGAAACGCATGTTTACACAATGGCTGAGACGTAGGGAAATAGAAAGCTAACACAAATGAGCCATGACCTGAATCTGCTATTATTATGGTAGCAGGCAGGCTAGAACTAGATAGCTAGCGAGCTGCTAATAGACAAACTTTGCCTACCTGAAATGAGTTGTTGAGCGTGTCACTACTTTGTTTCTTGTCTTCATTTCTGAAAGTATTTCCATTTTGGGGCAGCAATAGTCCAACTGATGTGTTGAAAACAAGACCATCCATCTTATTTTATTACTGGATTATTACACGGTCACTGTTTGTTTATCATTCATCTCATGAGAAGCTAGCTGTCAAGAATCTGACCGTCAAACTCGATTGGTCGACAGGACTCACATTTTTCTTATTTTCCCTTAAAAACTAAGCCATGATTGGCTGTTTATCTACATTTCGAGGACGCAGCTGTGTGCGCCCAAGAAGAGAAAAAAGATTTTAGATAGACAGGATTGGGCTACTATAAATTTCGAACGGACACTTTGACCCGTGAGATTTTTTTTCTCCGACATTCTATTTTTTTTCCGGCCAATGACCGGTAATTACCGGACAACGGAATGTCTGGTTACGGTGTTAAAAAAATAAAAATAAATAAAACATCACTGATCCTGTTAGGAAGTGTAGGACAGGATGTGAACACTAGGTTACAATATCCATAATACACCTCTCTATACTCACCTGTCCATGCTCATCTCCATTTTTTGTGTGCGTGTGTGTCCAGGTGAGTGAGCGGTTTGCGCAGTACATCGACGTGATGATCCAGGAGAGCTGTGGCGAGGGGGGCATCAGCGGGGGCGAGACCCTCAGCCAACTACAGCAGTTCCTGGAGCCCATGCTCTTCCTCTCTGGCCTGGAGCTCGCCAACACCTTTGAACACTTTTACAGGTACACACGCACACACAGACGCACACACAGACGCAGACACAGACACAGACACAGACACACACACAGACAGACACTACACACATTATAAACAGACACACACACAGACACACACACAGACACACAGACAGACAGACATGCAGGCGCACGCACGCACGCACGCACGCACGCACGCACAAACACCCGCACAGACACCCGCACAGGCACCCGCACAGGCACACGCACAGGCTCACGCACAGGCTCACGCACAGGCTCACGCACAGGCTCACGCACAGGCTCACGCACGCGCACAGACGCTCACGCACACGCACACGCACAGACGCTCACGCACACGCACACGCACACGCACAGACTCCCTCACGCACACGCACACGCACACGCACAGACGCACTCACGCACACGCACACGCACACGCACACGCACAGACTCCCTCACGCACACGCACACGCACACGCACACGCACAGACACAGTCACTCACGCACACGCACACGCACACACGCACACGCACACGCACACGCACAGACACAGACACTCACGCACACGCGCACACGCACACGCACACGCACAGACACTCACGCACACGCACAGACACCCGCACAGGCACCCGCACAGGCACCCGCACAGGCACCCGCACAGGCACCCGCACAGGCACCCGCACAGGCACTCACGCACACGCACTCACGCACACGCACACGCACAGACGCTCACGCACAGACGCTCACGCACACGCACACGCACAGACGCTCACGCACACGCACAGACGCTCACGCACACGCACAGACGCTCACGCACACGCACACGCTCACGCACAGACGCACACACACATTCACACACGCACACGCACACGCACACGCACACGCACACACATTCACACACGCACACGCACACGCACACGCACAGACACAGACACAGACACGCACACGCACACGCACACGCACACGCACACGCACACGCACACGCACACACACACGCACACACACACACGCACACGCACAGACACAGACACTCACGCACACGCACACGCACACACGCACACGCACAGACACAGACACTCACGCACACGCACACGCACAGACACTCACGCACACGCGCACACGCACAGACACAGACACTCACGCACACGCACACACACACACGCACAGACACAGACACTCACGCACACGCACACGCACACGCACACACGCACACGCACAGTCACACACGCACACGCACACGCACTCACGCACACGCACAGACACTCACGCACACGCACAGACACTCACGCACACGAACACACACTCACGCACACGCACACGCACACGCACACGCACAGACACTCACGCACACGCACACGCACACGCACACGCACAGACACTCACGCACACGCACAGACACTCACGCACACGCACACGCACAGACACTCACGCACACGCACACGCACAGACACTCACGCACACGCACACGCACAGACACTCACGCACACGCACACGCACAGACACTCACGCACACGCACAGACACTCACGCACACGCACAGACACTCACGCACACGCACAGACACTCACGCACACGCACAGACACTCACGCACACGCACAGACACTCACGCACACGCACAGACACTCACGCACACGCACNCACACGCACGCACGCACGCACACACACACACACCCACACACACACACACACACAGACACTCACACAGACGCTCACACGCACAGACGCTCACACGCACAGACGCTCACACGCACAGACGCTCACACGCACAGACGCTCACACGCACAGACGCTCACACGCACAGACGCTCACACGCACAGACGCTCACACGCACAGACGCTCACGCACACGCACAGACACAGACACAGACGCACACGCACACGCACAGACGCACACGCACAGACGCACACGCACAGACGCACACGCACACGCACAGACGCACACGCACGCACACACACAGACGCACACGCACACACGCACACACACAGACGCACACGCACAGACGCACACACACACACACACACGCACAGACACTCACGCACACGCACAGACACTCACGCACACGCACAGACACTCACGCACACGCACAGACACTCACGCACACGCACAGACACTCACGCACACGCACAGACACTCACGCACACGCACAGACACTCACGCACACGCACAGACACTCACGCACACGCACACGCACAGACACTCACGCACACGCACAGACACTCACGCACACGCACAGACACTCACGCACACGCACAGACACTCACGCACACGCACACGCACAGACGCTCACGCACACGCACACGCACAGACGCACACGCACACGCACAGACACTCACGCACACGCACACGCACAGACACTCACGCACACGCACACGCACAGACACTCACGCACACGCACACGCACAGACACTCACGCACACGCACACGCACACGCACACGCACAGACACTCACGCACACGCACAGACACTCACGCACACGCACAGACACTCACGCACACGCACAGGCACTCGCACACACGCACAGACACTCACGCACACGCACAGACACTCACGCACACGCACACGCACACGCACAGGCACTCGCACACACGCACACGCACAGACACTCACGCACACGCACAGACACTCACGCACACGCACACGCACAGACACTCACGCACACGCACACGCACAGACACTCACGCACACGCACAGACACTCACGCACACGCACACGCACAGACACTCACACACACGCACAGACACACGCACACGCACACGCACACGCACACGCACAGACGCACAGACACACACGCACAGACACACACACACACACACACGCACAGACACACGCACACGCACACGCACAGACACACACGCACACGCACACACACACGCACACGCACACGCACAGACACACGCACACGCACACGCACACACACACGCACATGCACAGAGACGCGCGCAGACACAGAGACGCGCGCAGACACAGAGACGCGCGCAGACACAGAGACGCGCGCAGACACAGAGACGCGCGCAGACACAGAGACGCGCGCAGACACAGAGACACACACCACAGAGACATACAGACACACAGAGACACAGACACACACAGACACACACAGACATACACAAATTAACAGAAATACTTTGAGGATAGGAATCGTACTGAAATCTAGCAATACAATCAATGCACAAGTCTTGATGCAAAGTCTCTGCAAACAACCACCGTAACAGAGTTGCAACCCGAGAACTTGCCTTGCGATAAGTCTTATTAGACCTCAGTAGAGCCCGTTTATTCTCTCAGGCCCTCACTGAGCCCTTCCAGTTATAATTCATTGCCGTCATGGCTTTATCATGTCTATCAACACCACTTTGTCAGGTGCAAAACCTTCACTCTGAAACATGTCGAACCAAGGGGCCTTGTTTTTTTTTAACAGAATCTTAGTCTGAAAAACAGAATCTTAGTCTGAAACATGTACAACGTGTGCATGGGTGTTTGCGGTTCACTCATATAAGATGCCCTGACAATTAGCTACGCGACTTGCTGTCTTTTTTGTCTCTTTTTCTGCATGTGCTTTATACATGTGGTTTGACTCATTATATGCCATTAATCACCTAAACACTTCCGCCCTCTCTCTCTCTCTCTCTCTCTCTCTCTCTCTCTCTCTCTCTCTCTCTCTCTCTCTCTCTCTCTCTCTCTCTCTCTCTCTCTCTCTCTCTCTCTCTCTCTCTCTCTCTCTCCATCAGGTACTACCTGGGTGACCGTCTGCTGGGCCAGACCAAGGTGTGGCTGGAGAGTGCTGTGGTGGAGCAGATTGGCTCCTGTTTCCCCAACCGCTTCCCTCAGCAGATGCTGACCAACCTGCAGGAGAGCCAGGAGCTGCAGCAGGAGTTCCACCTCTACAGACTACAGCAGCTCGACAAGAGCCTACAGGACATGGACGAGGAGGTACAACGCACGCACACTCGCACGCACGCATACTCGCACACACACACACACACACACACACACACACACACACACACACACACACACACACACACACACACACACACACACACACACACACGCGCGCACACACACACCTCTAGATCTAAGGTAATCTCAGACTGAGGCATTCCAACGTGTGTAGGTATATTCCTGCACATATTTGTTAACCTGTGTGTGTTGATGCGTGTGTGCTTCTGTCCTGTATTAGATGATGGAGGATGAGTTTTCAGAGCCGGATGAGGAGAGTGACGTGAAGGTGCTGGTCTTGTCTCCGCGCTGCTGGGCAGTGGCGCCCCCTTGCTACATGGAGAGCCCCAGCAAGCACTTCCCACCACAACTCTGCTCCTACCTCACACACTTCACAGACTTCTACGCCAGCAGTGAGTGCAGACACATCCCTACACTTTGGGCTTATAGTTGTGAGTAGTTGGGCGTGGGTGGATTTGGACGTGACACTCCAACTTGAGTCCCTGTGGGCCATATATGGTATGGATGTGTTAGCAGCATTGGAGCCACAGCAGCATTTGTCCAATGATGCATATGTAATGTATATGTCAGGTGTCAATCTAAGTTTTACTAGGTGCTCGTGTGTGTTTGTGGTCGTTTCTAAGTGCTTCTGAGCACTGTTTTTGGATTAGTCTTCATGCTTGTCTATACAGGAACTGTAAAGTGTGTGTGTGTGTGTGTGTGTGTGTGTGTGTGTACAGGTCAGAGCATCTACAGCCTGAGCCACAGTAAGCCTCGGCGTCTGCAGTGGACCTGGCTGGGTCATGCTGAGATGGGCTACGGAGCCTCCACACTCCACGTCTCCACACTACAGATGTACATACTCCTGCAACTCAACAACAAAACGGTACACACACACTATCATCTTCAGTCTGGAATTTTGCCCAGACATGTACAACCCCTGGCAAAAAGTGTGGAATCACCTGTCATGGAGAATGGTCATACAGCCGTTTAATGTTGCAGGAAAAAAAACGGATCACAGACACACAAACACAAAACTGTGATCCGTCCCCCCCCCCAAAAAAAAAACACAAAACTGGTGAACACTAAAAGAAATCAAGAAAAATAGCTGTGCTAGTGAGTGCTGTTTACTTTTTTTAGAGCATGGAGAGGGAAAAAATATAGAATCACTCAATTCCGAGAGGGAAAAAAAATGGAATTTGCTGTCCCAGTGCTGGGAGACCCCACGCATGCACTCAGAGTACAAAAAGTAGATAATGCTGTTATGTCCCTGTCTTAGGAGTTATCTATGGAGAGCCTCCAGGGAGATACCGATCTGTCCCTGGCCGTCCTGTCCCATGCCATCCAGCCGCTCACCACAGACAAGGGCATCCTTACGCAGGACCCTGACGGAGGTGAGCTGCCCTACACATGCCTGTCTAAAATGCACACATGCATGCCTATAGAAACACTTGGCAATGCGTAGAGAATAAACAGAGAATGAAGTACAGAGTGGTTGACCTTCTAGACTTGAAATTATAATGTACTGTAATGTGATGTCCACAATGCTACCATTCCCCCGCCCCCAAATTTCTAAGTTTTGCTAAATTGTGCGTGCGTGCATCTGTATTTTTCTTTTCTGTCAGGTGTACTGCGGTTGAACCAGCGTGTGCTGTCCCAGTGCTGGGAGACCCCAGGCCACCAGCAGCTGCTGCCCAGGCAGACGCACCTGAACGTGGACGAGGACGCGGCACGCTCCCTGGAGCGCAAGAGGAACTACATCTACTGCCTCATCGTACACATCATGAAGGCCGAGCGGGAGATGCACATTGACAACCTCGTCTTCAGGGTCAGTGTGTGTTTGTGTGTGTGTGTGTGTGTGTGTGTGTGTGAGATATATATATATATATATATATATATATATATATATATATATATATATATATATATATATATATATATATATATATATATATATATATATATATATATATATATATATATATATATATGGAGTGTGTGTCTTTGTATATCATGAAGGCAGATGGGGAGATGCACGTAGACCTTGCCTTCAGGATCAGCGTACATGAGGCTCATTAGAGATTCCCATTAACAATGCTCTTAACATTCACGTACTACTTTATATTTTAATTTAATATTTAACATTTAATATTCACTCTTCCTTACCTTCCCTTTGGGTTAACATTTAACTGTGTAGTGCTTATTCACCTTTTATTTTAATCAGGCTTGTGTGTGTGTGCGTGTGTGTGTGTGCCATTGTCATAGTGCATGACGCTAGGCTTCTTGGCAGTCAGCCAACAAGCCAGCAGGCATATTTTTTTATTCACACGTTTTTTTCGAGGTGTGCTCCTGCAGCCTCTGTTTACGATAGCATAACATCCCCTGGGGTTCTCCCTCACATCACCTGCCTAAGCATTTGCGTTGCCTTAATAACAAAAACCCTGCGCTTCTAGCGGATGGCCGGGCTCTTTGACTTTGCATCAATGACTTTGCATTTCATGTGCCACGTTCTCATGTTTCATGTTCCAAATTAGCAGCAGTTAAATTATCAGCAGAGTATGCGTAGAAGACATCGTGGTCCGGCCTTGTCATCTGCTTCTACAACAAATTATGTTGTGCTTTATACAAGACAGTCTTGGTCTGACCACCGATGTGCCATTCCATCACCCCATACAAATCTCCACTGTGTGCACATGTGTGTATGTATTCATGACATGACATTATACTTGTTCTGATTTGTGATTTGTGTGTGTATTGCCGCTCTTGTGTATGTGTGTGTGTGTGCAGGTGTTGGACACGTGCTGGAAGCGTGAGACGGAGTCCTCAAACTCCTCGTCTCTGCGCTTCAGCTGCAGCACGACGGACGTGCTGTCGTGCGTGATCCACGTGATCAGCAAGGGCTACCTGCGTCGGCAGGAGGAGAGCCCCCACATCCTGGAGTTCCTGCCCGAGGACCCCCACACGCCACAGAAGGGCCAGGCCCAGTTCACCTTCTCCTCCTCCTCTGGCAGCCGCGCTGACCTCAAGAGCCCCACCAACGCCAACGCCACCACGGCCATCGCAGCAGCCGCCAGTGACCACCACAGCAGGTGTGAGGACCACGCTCTTGACATTGAGCTTGCCCTTGACCTCGGCCTATAACCCCCCCCACACACCTGACCTCTAGTCATTCATATCAAGCGTGTTAGCATCATGTTTTCACAGGGAGTGGCAGGGCTTGGTGATTGTGTGTGTGTGTTGGGGTGGATGGATTTGTGAGTGTGTGTTTGTGGGTGTGGGTGCATCTGTGTGTGAGCGTGCGAGAGTATGTATGTATGTGTGTGTTTGTACACACTCATACATGTGTGCATGTGTAATTCTGGAAAAGTGAATGAAGTGTGTCTTAAAAGGCCAATCCTAAATGCCAAACCCCCCCTCCCATGTCTTAAGAGACCCACCCTCCTCTACTCTTCCCACAACGCCTCAGTCCTGCTCACTATCTTAATTCCGCCTTCTTGTTTTTAGGGCAGGTCACACGTCAAGCGTATTTACGTAACCGAGGGAATAATAATAATAAACGTCACCTGGTTGCTAAGCAACGGGACAAAAAAAAGAAAAACTGACTGCTGTGTGGAGTTCCACTGTTCACAGCAGTGTTCTATGCTGCTACTGCTGCTTCTTTTCCCCCTGTCTGTGTGGACTACAGTTCTGTTGAAGTGCACTTAGACCCAAACGCAGCACTTTTCAAGTCTTTTCAAACCCCTAACCAACCCTGTGTGAGTGTTCACTGTCCAGACCACAGGACTGTCAGTGTGCTTGCCCACGATACTACCGCCTCTGCCTGCCTGCTTGTATGTCTCTGTCTGTCTGCCTGCCTGCTTGTTTGTCTTTCCTTTGTCTTAAGTCTGAAGGGAGTTAAGGTGGCTGTGTTGTGGGTGATCACCAGAAGGGGGCTCTAGTGTATGCTGTGCTGCCCTCCCAACTCTGCCTTTGTTCCAAGACGACTGTGCCTCTCTCGATAATGCTTTAGCTCTGTCGGTTCAGTTCAGCACCAAAAATATCTACTACTGCTATAACTGCTAATGTTCTTTTTGTTTATTTCTTTTTCTAAAGTTGGCCATGAGTGTCAACTCACACGCACATATAAATATACATACCGGTATAAAAATATGTTTTACTAATGTTAAATAAAGAGATTTGAATTTAAAACCCCCTGTTTGGCGTTTTTATTTCGTCTGACAAATCCAAATTTAGGGATGACTTGTAGACCATTGTCCTCCTAGCATCATAATATACATGTATTAATTATCAACTGAATATCACATATAATATATAGTTGTATTAGTCATGCCAATTATTGTGGGAGTGATTATAATCTCCAAATTCCCTTTCAATTTGAATGAGACAGCCCTCTATTGGGAGAAAAATAATCAGTTCACAACATCCGCAAAATGACAGTTTTTACTGGAGGTAGGAATTCAGGGGACGTATGTTTAGCTTCTGTTTCTAAATATTATCGTAAACTACCAAAAGGAATAATAAAAAAAAAACACATGTAAGCATAAAACAGGACTTAAACCAGTAGTTCTAGTGGGTATCCTCATAATAAGCACCATTCTGGCAGTGGAACACTAATGGTTGTCCAAAAAAGGTTGCTAATCTTACACTACAAGGATATTACAGAGGCTTTAGTAATAAACAATACATACATAACAATACAATGCCATTCTGGTAATGGCAAATTTATAACCGGGCCCATGTCTTAACAGATTAGCGGTTACATTGAGTTAAGCTGCTTGCATATTAGCTAATAAAGCTGTGTAATATGATTGAACAAAAAAAATAGTGATAAAAACATAGTGGTTGCTGGCTTTAATAATGCCATGTTGGCTCTGACATGAAAAGAAATGATGCCAGGTAGCAAACGGCAAACTACCATGTCAGAGACTTAGGCCACAGGTTAACAATATAAACCACCCTCAGACTCTGATGAAATCATATGAATCAGACATCACAACAGTATGGTTTGCTTTGAGTGTATTGTCACCTGTTCTGGCTACACCAGCACATTTGTTGTAGAAACCAGCAGAAGTTGAGTTCGTGAACATAAACAAATGATAACGAATAGAGGTAGTCATACATGAGGGGATTTTTTTTTTTCAATCGGACACACACTTATACCGGTATTCCCAAATCCCCAAGCTGACTATGGTGACGTGATGCTGTGCCCAGTGTAAAAGGATATCTACTGTTTTGGGGTATTTTTAGTGTAGATGGATACGTTGTCCAGGTACGTCAAATGTTGGATATCTAGTCACATCAGACATTTTATATCGCTTGGAGAGGTATCTGTAGTCAAACATCTGATATTTTGTAAAAATCAGCTGTTTGAGATCCGATATCTAATGACCTCAGATGTTTTGTAACATCAGATGTCTGTAGCTTTGCTCTTCGTAGCAACACACTGCTGGTAGCAGCACAATACATGTCGCTTCGACAGTGGCATCAACATCAGCAGCTCAGCACACAGAGAAGCGGGCTGCACACACGCACACGCACACACCAGAAGATTGGACCAGCTTTCATTTCATTTAGTAAACCTAAACCTCACCAAGCTTTTTTATGTGAACGTATTACATTACAAAAAGTGTTATGACAGTTGAGCTGAACTAAAAGTTATTTGGATATTGGTGAAATGTAGAAGGTTATTTTTCAGAATGCCGTGTGCACATGACTTGTATTGATGATTATGTGATGTTCATGACCACTATGTGTAAATATTATGCAACACATTTCTGCCATACCACATGTTGGTACATTCAAAGCCCATTTGGCCCATAGCATGCACATATACTACATACACTTTAGCTCAATCACAAATTGCACATTTGCCTCACAGCAATATGGTCTGTGAGGGCCACTGTGCTCTGAGCAAAGTTCTCCTTTGCTTATCCTCTCTATGGGCCTATGGCACTAATTTGTGTGTGTGTGCGTGTGCGTGTGCGTGTGCGCGTGTGCGCGTGTGCGTGTGCGCGTGTGCGTGTGTGCGTGTGTGTTCTTGGCAGCATGTGTGAGTCAGCTGAGCGGCCAGAGGAGGGGGTGTTGCAGGCGGTGCTGCTGTCCATGGGTCGCACCATGAGCCAGGAGGACGTGCAGCAGCTGCTGATGCAGAGGACGGTGCAGCAGGTACAACTCTTGCATTTGTTTGCGTTCCAATATGTGACCTTGCGTCCTCCACTTGGGCTTGTGGCCTCACGTGTTGCTGATGCTTTGCCTCCAGTGGAGAAAACAATTAAGTTTCTCAGCCAAGCCACAGCATTTTTTGGGGGACTGTTCTTCATTCACCAACCAGTTTGCAAATTAGATTACTCCTTTACTATTGAGCTTTTGCAAGATATTGAAATATAATGCTGTTGTCAGCATTATATTTGGTACGAGGCCACAAGCACAAGTGGAGGACGACACAAGGTCGTATATTGGAACGCACCCCATGTCAATAACTATCTGTGTCGGCCTGAACACGCAATCTGTGATCTTCTGCTACTGTAGCCTACCTCAAGGTTCGAGGTGCTATGCATTCTGAAATGCTTTTCTGCATACCTCGGTTGTAACAAGTGGCTGTTTGAGTTACTGTTGCCTTTCTATCAGCTTGGACCTGTCTGGCAATTCTCTTCTGACCTCTGGTATCAGCAAGGCATTTTCGCCCACAGAACCACAGCTCAGTTTATATTTCCTCTTTTTCTGTCAATTCTCTGTAAAAACTGTGTGCGTGAATATCCCAGTACATCAACAGTTTCTGAAATGCTGGGACTAGCCGGTTCAAATTCTCTGGACCATGTCTAAGTGTATTGAGAAGCCCCCATGTGATTGCCTGATTAGAAATTGTGCATCAATGATTTTAGTGTTCGCAGTGGCTTGAGAGACAGGAGACCAGAGTCCAGTTTGTAGTGGTAAGGTTGAGTTTACTTCAGCAGATGACACAGATCATTCAACCATACAACAGGTGATTCAAATAAGACTGGATAAAGGTGCATTCTGGTCTGTGCCTGGGTGCAAGTTTCTTATGTGTGCAACTTAGGGTGACCACCCGTCCCGCGTAGCGCGTGCGCGTACAGCGTTTCAAGCCCAAATCATGCGTCCCGCGAATTGACAGTTTGTCCCGCATAATCAAGTGTGCTCGAAGAAAAAAACGTCTCTCTACCCCTGATACATAGGCAGTCACACAGGGGTTCCAAGACCCACCTGCATCAACGCAAGTCAGAGGTGGGATATAACTTCGTTCCATGTTACTTTTTAACACCTCCCTAGCAGCAAACTGACCGATTCTTCCTTAGTTGTATGCGTTCTACACTATGAAAGCTAACCGCGACCGCGAGTAGCGGCAGTTCTTAATTAATACCGATGCGACGCGCACATCGCAACGCGAGGGAATCTACTGACTTTTTGTCCAGTTAGGAGAGTCCAACAACACTGAGCCAACTTGGATAATGTGAAAACAGACCCTAGTCCACGACTTTTGCAACAGAATGCATCAGTGAAGCAGTTACCTAGGTTGGTTTTATTGCGAAATGCAAGCTGTTTTCCCCTCACATGCTGTGATTAGAGGACTATATCACTACACGGTGCCATCCTGCATCCATACAAAACCCCCTGGCATCTGTAACAGAATAAACTTAAGAGCAGGAATTGCAATGTCAGCCAAGAATTGCTAGATCCAAATGTTGAAGTGTTTCCCCCAAATGCTCTGATGTTGCTTGTCAAAATTATTATTGTAAAATGTAGCCTAGGTCCTCATAACATACCAATTTGGCAAAACTGCACAGATGCACAAGGTATCTTTTCAAGAGATTGAAATTATGTTCACTTATTGTATCACATGGAGGTCTACTGACAATGTCTAAATTTCTAAATGTGTTGCTACTATTAGCCTATTTATTAGGGATGTGGGGGTTAAGCACTGATTACATTTTATCTATAGCCTAGGCTACTTCATATTTGCAGTATTTAGAAGGAAAAAACGGCATATTGGTTGCATAATAGCCATATGCACAATATTTAGGTTAGGCCTACTTGTTACCTATCCATGCCTTGTGGCATATAAAGCCCAATATTTAGGGGAATACATCACTATGAATATAATATTTCATATACAATGAATGAATATATGAATATGATATATAATATATATAATATAATGCATTATATATATATATATATATATATAAGGTAAGGTGGTATGTAAACCAAATGT
>NC_085880.1:14248474-14370974 GCF_034702125.1 Engraulis encrasicolus | reverse complement strand
ATGTTATTTGCCCCATTATTCAAAACCCATAAACCTGAATCATTAATTAAGTAAAAAATCATTTGGGTTTATAATTTTATAGTTTTTAGTTAATTTACAAAAGAAACATTTCTGATTGGATGTGACGTCACACGATGAATTTCATGACTCCGGAAATATCGATTTTTACATGAATTAAAACGAGATTTTTTAATGCTTCAACGCTGTTTCATAGTCTATGACATTGTAGGCCTACTGTGGGTACCGGTACTTGTTGTGCCTACATGTTGGCAAACCACTAGGTGGCACCGTTACCTCATATTTTAGAGCCGTGGGTTGTGTTTACTCCAACGAGACGATGCAGGTAGAGCTACAGCTGAGCTAGCAAGACAAAGTGCGAGATGAGTTGCAGACATGACGCTGTCCTGACGAACTATAAAGTTTGAGAATGTACTTCCGAGTCCGCATTGTTTCTACATTACAACTTAGTTCTTACAGATTTCATCACTTTTCAAACCCAGTATGTTGATGTAATTTGTAAACACCGCGATTGTTGTCCTGGCCATTGCAAAAACATACTATAGCAGCTGGAGAAATGACGAGGCTAACAATGTGAAACGATGGCAGCACGAAGACATGGGATTGACGGCAGGCAAGAATGGGGTGTTCGATCGTTGAAATTATAATTCATAGGAGCCCTGACAGATACTGTATTTGGAAACGGATCGTGAGACTGCTAATGGTGCTCGCCTGGGTGTCAGTCAACACATCGGTGAGTAGGACTAGCTAACCTGTTAGCTTCGTCGACCTACTGTGCTTTCAGGGTTGGGTGGGTGTAATAGCTGTAAATATGATACAGTATGTAACAGATGAAACACTTTCCGTAACTTTGGCTCCCTTCATTGACCGTTCAGCTACAGATTGTAAGTGTGTCAGATACATAATCTCTGTGTGACATGTTCTACTCTTTTGGTGCTACTGGCTATTCCAGATTGTTTAGAAACCCCATGTTGCTATGCGTCTTTTGAGGTCGCGCTTACAATGTAACTGTGTTAGATATTTACCCCAACAGCGAAAATGTCGGGGGGCAGATTTGGTTTTAGAGCTATTTGTTTCACTCCATGTCTGTGGACGATGTCCTATATTTTATACAGTGGTGTTGTGCTTGGTAGTTTGCTTGGTAGTGTGGAGACATGGGGAAAGCTAGTAAGATAGCCCTGTAGTTGCAGAACTCGTGCTGTTAGGCTTACTATTTCATTGAAATTGAAAACATTTCTTTGCAAACTGTTGGCCGTCTTGGATAATGAACACCATGCACTCTATAACACAGAGATCGTATATTTGAACTATAACATCACTATCGTATCTGCGCTCAAATTTCACAGCTCCCACAGTGTGCATAGATCCAGTTAGCCAAGGCGCTGCTAATGACCCGGTGTGCGTTCCATTCCCGGTGTGCGTTCCAATTGTGTGCTGTGCACTGTGTACTGAGATGCAGAGCACTTTCCACCCTCAACTTAACGGCAAATAAGTGCAGATATTTTGGCTGACACAAGTGCGTGGATTGAGACGTGATTTTTCATCTTCTGACATCAATTCCGGCTCGTGTTTGTTTTTGGGGGGCGGGACTAAGAGTGTTGAAAAACGGTTAAAACAACGTTTACAAACAGTCCTTACTACTGAACAAAACAACTTCTGTACATTAGAGTTCTGTTTCTGGACACATGAAAACATGTTTGAAACCATGTAAACTTTTTTATAAGTTTTTAAAAGTTTTCTATTAGAGTGGTCCTTTAAATTAGCCTCGCGATCCATCCTACGTACTTGTGGCTCCACTACTGTAGTCTGGCCGTGCTTCTCTGTGGATTGCCTGGAGCAGTAGAATTTTGATCGCAACGCCCCCCCCCCCAAAAAACAGCCAATAATCGAATACGCCCCCCACGTGGGGACGAAAGGGGGAGCACGCTCGTGACAATGACATACACATCTGCGCCAGAGCCATTGGTCTGCGCTATGTTGTTGTTGAGTAACTGCCAGCGATTGGGTGAGAGGTGTCCAATAATTTCAAACCATAACTGAGTGCAAACTTCCTGCTTCCTACAATCGCTTCAGAGCAAACAAATGCCAGGCCATAAATACGAAATGAAATGGTAGTATTATGGGATGGTCAGGACCAGGCTACCTTTAAATGAGACTGCCCTGGAATTATTGTTTTTCTTTTCTATTCTTTTCTTTTATTTTTCCCCATCCATAGAGTCCATCAAACATTAATTTGAAATGGCTAGACACAAATTGTTCAAAGCCCGACCTTGCTGCGGCTCTAGCAAGCTTTCTGGCATATTGCATTTTTCTACTAGACCAAAACAATTCTAATAGGAGATAACGGTATAGAAGGAGGTGTGTGATGAGTGTTGTGGAAAATCAATCCCACCGAACATCTAAATACCAGAAATAATCAAACTTACACAAACAATCTATGTGAAAGGGAGTACAACATTTATTCCGCTCTCTGCCACACAAGTACAATGAAAAGCAGTCAAAGAGCAGAAGACCTACTGACCCGAGCTGCATCATGACACCAGGGAAACTGATCAGTGTCCTCTAGAACCCCAAGCCGTCGTGCTGGTTCAGATTGTGTGTCTCTTATAGGGCTGGGTAAAATAATCGATTTAATCGATAATTGATCAATTTAATCTAAAATTCACATAATCAATTCACAGGACACAAAATCGATTTTTTGGTTCTTTTTCTTTTTGTTCTTTTTATTTAATTTAGGTCTATGGAAAATACCCAGTAGGTATTAGGCATAGGCCTACTTATTACAAATTAGCAATCTGTTAACACTATCAAGCCACAGCCCTTTGACATTTTTGTATAAAAATAGGCAACAGCATCTTTTGGGGGAAATCCTGGCGCCAAGAAGGGAACGGATTGAATCAATTCGCAATGAATCGAATCGAATCGAACTGAATCGTGATTAATCGATTCAAAGCCCTAAGAATCGAAATCGAATCGATACAGGAACATGGCTGCGATATGCAGCCCTAGTCCCTTCTGCTTTGGAAAAGGCTATATACCCCCAAAAGTGGAGCCCCGGTTTTGGCCGATGCCCAAATAAGGATATTGTTAGTGTTGGGTGTCACTGTCTCTGGTCAGCAAACCTTCCCCCCTAGTTCCTTTCTGACATTCCCCAGTATTACCACCAGTAATCCCAGTATTACCATCCCCCATGCCCAGATGTGTTTGTGCGCCAGTGAGGGGCCCACTCAGACCCTCAAAAACATGCTCTTACTATGACTCTTTACTATGCTTTTGTATTTCTCTATGAAAATCTACATCATGAGCTAGATGCCCATCCAGTTCAAAGCATTTAGAGTAGTAACACACAATCGCGTTGGAGTAGCAGGCCCCAAGACTTGCCCTTGAACTGCAGAAAACACAGGAACCCAGAGAGGTAACTCAGACACAAAAACAAGGCATTCGTTTGCAAGATGGAATAGAAGTGATAACTATTGAAGTGGATTTCTGCCGAAATTCGAGCCTCTCGGGCCCCCGGTTCTGGGCGGCGCAAGGCCTGGTCCTGTCGTCTCGTTTTGGAAGAATTTCAGCCCACACAGTGTTTTTCAGCAGTCGTTGTTGTTGCGTTTATTGTCTTCAAAGTTCTTGCTAACAGCCACCAGCGTACCAAGAGTGAAGAGTTGGCCAACCCGAGAACAGCTTGCTTCAGATACGTGAGGTACCGTTCACAAAGTGATCTGGAGTCCAGTTGGCAAAGCGCCACAATATATACCCTAGGTACCCCCCACACTATGACGTCTTGGGCCATTTAAAGTGTATATCGCAGGTTAACCACTACTTTGGATCAATGTGTACACACTGTATTCAATAAATGATCCACATATATAAGTCCCTCCAAAAACGATGTTAAACAACGATTTTTGTTGTTTGTTGTGGCAAATGTGGGTTTAACCGTAACCTGGCGACTACGTCAGGCGAGGCCATGGGTGAACGTTCTAATTTTATTTGCCTGGAATTTTACATAGGCGAGGTGACGATCACTAATGATATAACGGCCGTGGCCTGCAGGCCTATAATAGAAATCGCAACTACCGGTAATCGTGCGGCTTTTCTCATGCAGGGTACTGTAACAACGTCTAAATGATTTAGTAACTTTTGGCCAACTAGTTTTAGTAGAAATGCTATTCATGCAGGGTTGCAAATTCTGCTTGGACCTATAGGCTAGACTAGGCTATGCGACATGGGCTTCTTTTTTTTACTAATCCCTTCATATTTTTGGGCTTGCTTTTAATCATTTTTAATTAACTGCCAATATCGTGTCAGCTAAATGCAATAGGCTACCTAAATTACAAACAGCACAAACGGGTCTCTTGAAATGATCTGCATAGCCTAAAATGTGGTGCTTTTCGCCCGACTGGGGAGTGACTGTCCATGGTGCTGAAATCGCGTCAAACTTTTCCTAGGTGCAAAACAGTAGGCTAAAGTAAGCCTGTCACGATATTCAATAAGTCGATAAATCGGCCGATAAGTTTTTACAAGCTCGATCACTTTTTTTTGGACACGATAAGTCACGATAAGTCAAAAAAAAAAAACCTCGGAAAAAAAGTCGTCAATCATCCCCTTTCCCAAATGCTAGTCGTCATCACCCCCTTTCCCCACCCAATGGGATGAAAGTTGGTGCACTGTCATTAAGTTTCGTCTTCCCAGAAAAAAAAATGTTTATCGTTGCCCAGGTGACATATTGGCGCCTTTTTAGAGATAAGTGTTTTTCTACTACCGGCCGGCCGCGAGCTCTAGCAGCAGCAAGGAAGCATTAGACTGCAGTAAACTCAGATATCAGCAGCAAACGGAGGAACCAAATGATATGGTCGGTGGGAAGAAGTGAGTAGGCTAAATTAAAGAAAAGAATGGAATTGGTGGCAAAGAAAACCGCTAAAGCTCCGGTGTGGGACTATTTTGGGTTCCAACCCGACGAGAAGGGTGAGCCACTGAATCTCTGCGAGCCAATAAGCCGCATGTGTAGTAAGCCGGTGCCATCGAAGGCAAGCACTACATCAAACATGATAACGCACCTAAAATACAACCACCCGCTGCAGTTTTCCGAGCTGGGCAAAAAAACCCCAACCCCAACTCCATCAACATCAACGGCAGCACCATCAAAGCAGAGCACAATCACAACCCTTTTCAGCCGGCAAACTAAATATAAGCAGGACAGTGCGAAATGGTCCCAACTAACGGACAACGTTGTGTGTCTACTGGCTAAAGAGATGCTGCCGTTTAACTTGATCGAGAAGCCAGCATTCCGAAAGATGTTACGTTCGTTCGATAGCCAGTACGAACCACCGTCTCGTAATTATGTATCACAGACGGCGATCCCAAGGTTGTACAACACAATGAAAAGCGACATTCTCAAAGAACTGCAAGATATTGCGTTCTTCTCCGCCACCACTAATATGTGGTCAAGTTCCAACATGACACCGTACATGAGCCTGACCGTCCACTATATCGCGGCAGACTGGACCCTGCACACCAAATGTCTGGAAACCAGATATGTCCCAGAGAACCATAGAGCAGACACCCTCGCTGAAAATTTGAAAGCGGCTTTGGCAGAGTGGGCGCTGGATGAGGATAAGCTGGCGTGCATCACCACAGACAACGGCGCGAATATTGTGGCTGCAGTCAGAAATATGGGATGGCAATGGCTTAATTGCTTTGGCCACAACCTCCACCTTGCGGTGTCCCATGGCCTTGATGTGGACAGAGAACGCACAGCCCGTGCGGCTGTGCAAAAGCCTGGTTAGGGTATTCAACCTAAGCTGGATCAAAAAGAGGGACCTGAAAAAGGCACAGATTGAGGGAAATCTCCCCCAACACAGCCTAGTACTGGTGAGATATGTTTCATTCTTTTCTATTTAAAATAATAATAATAATAATAATTATTATTATTAACTAAACACTTTTTAAGGAATTCATTTTACAGCATAAGTAATACTAAGTGTAACATGCTGAGAAATTTGAGCTGCCCATCTGTAGGCCGTGTGTGTGTGTGTGTGTGTGTGTGTGTGTGTGTGTGTGTGTGTGTGTGTGTGTGTGTGTGTGTGTGGGGAGAGAGAGAGAGAGAGATGTTTATGTACTGCTAGGTAATTGTGTTTAAATTGCAGAATTGCATGTTACATGATTACAATGCAAACACATTACAGCAAACATTACATTATATCATATTATACATTATGTATATCTAATATGTGTATAAAATATATTTATTGACATGTTGCAACTCTCATTGACACAGCCTAATTTAAACAGCCTTTTCGTAGACCCTAGCATATAAAACTACTACACAATATACAAATCTGATCATGATAATGGAAATGTACAGTAGTGTTTCTATAAGAATGCTGACTTTTTAACAAGAGCAATATGATCTTTTCCACAGGATGTTGCCACACGATGGGGCAGTAAGCAGAAGATGGTGGCGCGGGTACTGGAGCAACTCCCTGCCATAAGACGTGTCCTGGTCGAAGACAGAAAACACAGCAACCTCACCCCAGCCTGGCAAGATGTGTTGGAGTCCATCAACGCAGCAATGAAGCCATTGGTGGACTTAACAGACATCCTCTCAGGGGAAAAATATGTTACAGTGTCATCAGTCAAGCCTGTGCTGGAGCTGATTGAAGGTGATCTTCTCTCCCAAGACCCAGCAGACACAGCACTGACAGCCAGTATAAAAGAACAAATGTGCAAGACACTGGCTGACAAATACAGATCCCCTGCAATCCAAGGCCTATTGAGGAAAGCCACCATTCTGGACCCCAGGTATCGTGGCAGCATGGAGGAAGAAGAGGCATTAGAAGATCTGAAACTTCAGCTGGTGCAAGAGCAACTGGACTTAAAAGAGACAGATGGAAATGGCCAAGGTGCTAGTGGTGAGAGCTGCAGCAGTGCTGATGGAGGGAAGGCGGATGAACCCACTGCTGCCCCCCCACCTGCTAAGAAGAAGAGGCTGAGTGACCTCCTTCAAAACAGGAGAGTTCAACTCTCAGGTCGTCAGGTCCAGGCTGCATCAAGGAGAGTGCAGGTGGATGCAGAGCTAACCAGGTACCTACAAGAGGAGGTACTTGATACATCCTCTGATCCCTTGTTGTGGTGGCGTGAAAACGAAAAAAGATTCCCTCTTCTTGCCACCTTAGCGAAGAAATTAATGTGCATTTGTGCAACAAGCTGCAGCTCAGAGCGCATGTTCAGTACAGCTGGCAACATTGTTACACCTCAAAGAGTGTGCCTTAAGCCACACAAAGTTAACCAGTTGGTGTTTCTTGCTCGCAATCTGCCTGATGAGTAAAACAAGACTGTATATATTGTGTGTGTGTGTGTGGGGGGGGGGGGGAGGGGGAGGGGGGTGCTGCTCTTTTGCACTGTTCTAACTGTTACACCTCAAAGTGCCTTAAGCCACAAAGTCAACTGGTTTCTGTTCCTGACTTGATTAGTAAAGCAAAAAGATTGTATTGGTGTGTGTGTGTGTGTGTGTGTGTGTGTGTGTGTGTGTGTGTGTGTGTGTGTTGTTTTGCACTGCTCACAAATGTTCTCACTGTCTAGCTGTTTGTGTGTAGGTGTGGTTCATTCTCTTGGACACAAATATGACATCGCTTGCTCTTGTTAATGCCACCTCTGGTGGGTAAGTGTTCTTATTGTTTACTGTGTGTGTGTGTGCATGTGTGTGTGCGTGCGTGCATGGGTGCCCCTGCTCGTTTATAAGCAACTTTAAAAGACATTCTTCATTGTTATTTTAATAAAACTACATTTATTGATATTTGAAATGGTGTATCTGCATTTTTTAATGCATTTTTATCCATTTTTTTATCATTGTAATTATATTATTTGAAAGTTGCGAAAAATTCAATATTATCGATTATCGGCAATAATTTCTTGGCCAACTTATCGTCCAGCAAAATTTGTTATCATGACAGGCCTAGGCTAAAGTATACCACCCGAGTCATGTCGCTGTTGTAAAAATGACATGGCCTATTTTCAATTCAATATAATTACATGCAACTTCAATAAAGGTCACCCACATGTGTGTCACAAATCAATAGCATAGGTAACCCACGCGGCGGCGGGACTATTTCGGTTAACCTATATTCCTTGAAAAAAAAAAAAAAGTCAGTGTGTCACAAAAAAAAACTGCACTGTCTGTTATTATAGGCCTACCAAACGAAAGTATCCATATAGAAGAAATCAAGTCTTCAGTTTCAATAATCCACGTTGTGTGGCGCAAATCCAAACCTTCCAAGTCTCTCGCGGCCAAAAGTGACTAAGCTCACCTCTGATGAAATAGCCTACTTATGTTCCAGGTTACTCACGGCACTGAGACGATGCAGGATAATCCATGGAAAGTCTTCAAGTAATCCAAACAGAGCGGTTCAAGCAAGACAGTAAAACAACAATAGTCGCCAGATCAAATAGGCCTATAAACATAAATACCAAAACTAACCTAGGCCTATGTAGATTTGGTATGACGTTTGATAAAAGCATCTCATTCAGATGGCCTGGGAGAGAGGCAAACAATTAGCCTGGTGAACCAGCGCCACCCGCTGGACGGCAAAATGGTTTGTCTACGGGTGGGTCTGGCCTCGCATAATGATTCAATGAAGCCAGAATGCCATGAATCTGGCAAACCAATTACAACGCAAAGATGTATTTTGAATCAAAGCGGACAGGGTTTTGAGGGAAGGTTGTTCTCATCAACAGTCTTCGGATGTATTATGCATCGAGGCCAGACTAAATTAGACATCCACATTTAGTCTGGTTTATCAGGCTAGCAAACAATCTTTCAACAGCGTTGGCTGGAGCCTTCGAGTAGAGCCTTTTGGTTGTATCTTTTCAGTCTCTATTTTCCTACTATGCGCGTTGGATCCACGTTTTTAGATGCGTCCCAGCATCTCTATAAGAGGGTAGGCTATGTCTGTCCGTCCGTCTGAAACGCGTTCTTCAAATTGTTCCCTTCTGTGTCCACAAGGTGGGAGAGTTGACTATTTTGCCCGGAGCACGCAGCTGATTGCATTGTGAGACAAGTGCAGCGCGAGTACAATGCAAGTGCTGGTACATTGAATAAGAAGCAGTGATAACGCGCCAGTTGCCCTAGCCAGGACAACTGAGGGGGCATTCAATTTTCTGCATTATTTTGCGTTTGGGCCGTGGGAGGCAACTTCGTTTCGTTTTCACCAACACCACTGTGAAGTGTGTGTCACTATGTTCACGGTCTTTACCCCCTTATGACACTTCGGCCCGAGGATGTCAAACGTGAGGGGGGCGCTTCATCAAGTTGTGTATGATAGTGTCACGTTGTGCAGCTCAACTATGTGGTTTGTCAGAAACTCGCGGCAATGACAATGAAACGTGGTGCTCGAAACAAGTAGACAAATGCGCCATTTGACATACGGTGTACTGATGTTCTCGGACGTATTGCAAGGGAGGTTCATTCGTTTTCTGCTGACGGCTGTGTGGACCGCACAGGTGCTTTCCGCTGTGCCCAGACAGATTGCTTTGCAGTCGTTTGAATTTGGTAATCTCTGGCACTCTTACAATGCAGCCGACTGCTTTGCACCTTGCCGTTAAAAAGCTTGGAGCGAATGATTCACCCAAACGGTTTTATTTAGGCCTATTTATTATTTGTCGCTGTTTACATTCTTTCCCACTTGGACATGATGCTGAAATTGCGTGATAGACCTACTAAAGGTTGATACTAACAATGTCTGGTAATTTGTAGTGTAGGCCTACTTGAAATTTGAAATCACATGGTAGGCCTAGCCCTTTGAGACTCGCTCTTTGAGGCAAGCGCAATCGTAACCACTCACCGCCCCCCCCCCCATTTTTTTTGGTATCGTTCGAACACTAGTAGGCTATTTTACTGCCTCACGGTCACATGGCACCCTGTAGCGGTCATGATATAATATTGGCAATGATATTTATTTCATACCCGTACGGCATAATTCAATCACACACCGTACAGAATACAGGGCTACCGCTACTGCGGGCTACTGAATGGCCTCGTCTGACGTCACACAATAGATTAGAATTCTTTGAACATGTTACTGAAAATACACACTTTTCCCCATTATATTTCATTTTCTTATGCCCTGTTGCATGAAAAAAATGATGGATAATTGTTGAAGTGGTAGAACTATCAAAGGAAGTCCATTATTTTGAATACAAATTAACCTGAGATATACACTTTAAGGAAGTTCACAATGGAGGATTTCTGCCCTATGTATTAAAAATATGCAACCATAAGTGGTATTGCTTCACCTCAGTTAGGCCTTCACTCCTGGTACGTGGCGCACAAAGTCATGGTAACATTCGAACATTTGCACATACCGGCACACTCCTACAACATACAATCCACAAGAACTATACATGAACCGGCACCAAATATGGACCGGCACCCGTGTTGCCTTTTGCGTACCGTACCCAGGGCCGTTACCAGATTTTGGCTGGGCCTGGGACAAAGTTATCTGAACGGGCCCCCTCACCCAATACATGCAATGCAGTGAGGACCCAATTCTGCCCTCCTTTCTCCCAGGGCCCGGGGCAACTGTTCCCTTTGTCCCCTCTTGTCAGCCTCCCTGACCGTACCTTTGGACAGATTTATATTAGTGGAATTCTGTGTAGGTGAAATACAATACATTCTGAGTGTGTGTAAGTGTGTGCACATGCCTTGTGTATATGTGTTTGCATACGGTCTTGTGATCCTCTTTCCCTGGATTACTAATACTAACTAACACTCTATTAGTCCTTGATGTTTTGTGGACCCACAGGGGTCAAGATACACTAATACTCCTGATTCTTTAGTTGGTGGCGTTGTCTGAGGCTAATAGAGTCACCCGTATTTTCTCCCTGCCTCAGCTCTTAGGCCATACGGTCCCCCAGAGGACCCATAGTGGCTCAAGGATGGGGACCGCCAGCCCAGTTGACAGGCCAGATAGTTGCTTGACAAACGGGTACTCTGGAATGTTTGCTATGAGCACCCAGTCCTGAAGGTAACTACAGCTCTCAGCTGCGTGAGTAGCCCAGGGCCTGCTCAAAACCACAAATAGAAGTTTCCTTTAGGCCCCTCAGAGCCGCAACCTCATTCAACACATAGGCCTGCTTATTTCTTTTATTATGTTTTTTGTCTTTGAGCATCACCTAAAATCTACCACACTATCAAAAATGTTATTAATAATGAGAAAATAATACAACAATTAACAAGCAAATAATAATTAAAATGAATAATAATTAAAATACAAATATTAAAAATATTATAAAATGATTAAAACGGGGGGGTCAGTCTTGCTTTTCACTTCAAGTCACACTATGGTTTACGAGCATAGCTAAGCATAACACCATCCTCTTTGGCTGGAAAACCTCAAACTCAATCAATGATACATGGATTAGGTTGGTCTGCTTTCACACTTCCTTATGATCCCGCAACAGGGTCCCTCTGTCCCGGTCTAAGTCAGCATAACTATTAACAGTTGTGGTTCTGCTGGCCAAAGCCAGCATAAGTGTAGGACACAGTTCAATTTGATTGTAAGTCAGCACAACACAATTGTTGTTTGACTGGCCAAAGCCAGCATGACTCTGAATAAACCATAACCGCCTGACAGAGGAACTGAGAATCTTCTGAGCCCACACCAGTTGCACACATTTTAAGAAAAACAGGCTCACAGGCCACAGACCAGCAATGCGACCAGATGCTCTCATCTCTCAACCCACTATGAACACTGTATAGACACACACAAGGCAAGGCAAGAAGGACGTTACTGGCACAAGGCAACAAGGAACTGACTAACTAATCGGCTGATGAAGTTAACTAGCCAAATTCTGAGTCATTTGGTTTTTACAGCGCCGATTACAACACTGAGCCGTTAAGTTTATACAGCACAGATTACAACACTCTTGCCAGTTAATGATCAGTTGCTGTAGGGTGTTTGTTTGCACATTCAGGACTTTGCCGCTGGATAGACCCGAGAGTAATAGCTTAAGAAGTTATTCATGTTAGTAAGGGGTTTTGTGCAACACTAAGGGGAAATGTTCCCTGCCCACATTGAGTGATCTTGAGTTCCATGTTTTCTGCTTTTCAATCCCTCTATCTGTCAATTAAACTGTATTTACGACCTTGATGTGGAGGCAGGAGTTGAATACCTCTATGTGGAAGCTAGACACCACTAGGGGTGGGTATTGGCAAAGGGTTCACGATTCGATGCGCATCACGATACACATGCCACGATGCGATTCTATCACGATGCATTGCGATTCATGTACTACTGTGATGCATTGCGATATTTACTTCAGTAAATGTGTAAAATACAGCTTATTTGTCAGTTGCTGTGTAGCTTTCTTAAGTCAGTTCATTCTATTTAAGCATTCTATCATCTGGGAGAGAGCTTACCTCACAACAGAAATATTATTCTCTACTGAACAAAATAACCCGTGGCAAATCGAATTTTATTGTTATCAAATAATCAATTGTCATGAATCCATGCAGTATATTGAGAAAATAAGTATCACGATACCTTGTCATGAATCGATGCATTGTATCGTGAGAGTAAGTATCGCGATGCATCGATGCAACGATTATTTTGCACACCCCTAGACACCACGTGATCTTTTTTTAATGTTGGAAGTTCAGAGTGGGAAACGTGGGAATCATTTCTCAAGTTCAAAGCAGTTTGTCCATTCCAGTCCTGACCTCACTCTCTTCAGTTACTCCCTCTCTGGTCAGGTCGTCACTGCCAGTTCCCTCCTGAAAAGCACGCACGCACGCACGCACGCACGCACGCACGCACGCACGCACGCACGCACGCACGCACGCACGCACGCACGCACGCACGCACGCTCAGACACCATTCCTGTCTCCCATGTGGGATCCTTCTCTGATCTACATCCAGTTGATAAAAAGCCAAGGTCACCCTCCTCCCCATTGCTCCAAAGACACTACATGAAGAGAGAGGATTATTGTTGTTTAAACATGATTGTGTCAAAAATGGTTAAGAATTCTTCCGGTTATACATACGTTCGATTTTTTTACCCTTTGATTGATTTATGAAATACAGGCCTTTATAGAATAGTCCTTTTTGCCACTGAAATGGTTTCTACTACTGTTTGTGATCATAAATGGGATGGTTATTGCTGGAAAAGTAATTAATACTCTTGTTTTCTTCAAACATGTTAATGTATGTATGTGTTTATTCATTTTTAACCCCATTCCTTCCTTACCTTACAGTATGACTTGTGCCAAATGTAACCACGGATTCTGCTGGAGGTGCCTGAAGCCATGGAAGCCTACTCACAAAGATTACTACAACTGCTCGGCCATGGTGAGAATTCACATACACACACGTGTACGCCGTTGTAATCACCTCCGGCAGGATAAAACTGTCTCTCTACACTTTCGTTGAAGCTCATGAACTGACTTTATTTTTTATCCTCCAGGTGAGCAAAGCAGCCAGGCAAGAGAAGAAGTTCCAGGACTACAACGAGAGATGCACCTTCCACAACCAGGCCAAGGTCAGAACACAGGGCTCTAGAGCCACTTAAAGGGTTCTTTAAAAAAAAATGGGGGGGGGGTTAAACCTTTAATGTAGATAGGATGGCGAAGAGATGACAGGAAGTAACTGGTAGAGTGAGATGGGGTACGGTTGGGAAATGACTCAAGCCGGACTCGAACCCGAGTCGCCCACATAAAGGGCTCTAAATACAGAGGCAGAGTTCTAGATCCACACAGAGTGTTCTAAATGCAGATGCGGGGTCTAGATCAACCGGGATGGCTCTATCCTAGATCACGAGCAGCTGGTTCTACAGTAGATCCTCAGGTACCGCTTTCAGGCCAACCAGAACGGTGCCAGTGCTGGTGCCCGCACCAGTTACGTTTGGCACTAAAGTGCTTACCTGCGAACCACCCGCGTTCCTGTGCTCTGAACTTTTCCGCATGTCACTGTGTTACTCTGATGAACCAGCTGACATCCACGTTGTCACAGTTTGCGGAGAAAAAACAAGTATTTTTCGGTTGGCATCGCAAACCAACTTTCTGATTCACGAACGCCAAGATCTGCACACCGGCCGGTTCGTGATTAGGTGTAGGAATGGGAACCAGTATGATTCTAGATCCTCAGGGGGTTTGATACATTCCCCACTGCTTTTATTTCAATGTGCCCCGTGTCCAAAGGACATGTTCAGTCCATGTCTTCTGTCTCTGCTGTGCGTTGTTTCTTCTCTCTTGTGTGTGTTACGTGTCCTGCATTCTCTTTGGTGTTTATTATGTCTGTGTTCGTCAGGACTTTGCTGTCAGTCTGGAGAATAAGGTGTCCTCCATCAACGAGGCACTACAGATGAAGTCTCTCACCTTTGTCATTGACGCCTGCAAAATCCTGGCACAGGCCCGCAAGGTACACACACGCGCACACACACACACACACACACACACACACACACACACACACACACACACACACACACACACACACACACACACACACACACACACACACACACACACACACACACACACACACTCTCCAATACATACACAATGGGTTGCTCAGCCCTGCTCTGTTTGTGTGTGTGTGTGTCTTCAGGTACTGGCCTACTCGTGCGTGTACAGCTACTACAACCAGGACACGGAGAAGATGGATGTGATGGAGCAACAGACGGAAGCTCTTGACCTACACACCAACGCCTTGCAAATATTACTCGGTAAATCACACACACACACACACACACACACACACACACACACACACACACACACACACACACACACACACACACACACACACACACACACACACACACACACACACACACACATTTCATACATACACACACATACACTAACCCTGGAGATACAGTTGTGCTCAAAATAGTAGCAGTGCCTTTACAAAGGTGAGTAAATGTCAAAATTCTTAGAAAAATTGTACTTTCCTGAGCAAAAATGCATTTGGGACTGTGGGAGTTTTTCGTTGTTTCACGAACATGTTAGGCTCTGAGGAGTACTGACCGGTTTCTAACTTTGACTTACCAAATTGAAATAAAGTTCAGTCTACTCAGTTCTTAAGGTCGTTGTTGATGAAGATTTATTTGCTCAAACTGCAAATAGTCGAATGCCAAACATGAGTACTACAGCCAATGCATAAGATCTTGCAGCAAATAACTTGCTAACAGCTATGCCAACAGCCACCTTGTACCAGAGAGCGCATTTGTGTTTGCCTGTAATGTGTGTGCATGTGTGTCATGTTTCCGTTCGTGGGCAGAGTGTATGTCTTAAGTATGACAGTAACTCTGAGAGATGACCATGTGTTATCAGATCAGCTTCTCCCTAACGACCGCATCCGTGGACCGCTCTTCCTTAATTAACTTGAAAGTCACTGTCAAGTCCAATCTAATATTAAAAAAAACATATCAGAACCAATAAAAACACAAAAAATGTCAAATATCAGCCGATACCAATGTTAAGACCGATACATTGTGCATCCCTACACAGTCACATTTTGCTACGGCGACCAGTTTCACTCAAAAACCTGACATCTTGTTTAATAAACGAGCGATATCTATGTGCGTGTTGTGCATGCGTCTACACATTCCTAAGGCTTGGCGTCTGGTACTCCCCAGCTGTTCTGAAGGACAGTCTGTCTCGTAAACAGACCTGGGCCTTTTGGGACTTTCCACCAACGTAAATTCACCTGAGTCACTCTGAGTTTCAGAAACTCTCAACACCTATATTCTTTTACTAATTTTATTATGTTTTTTGTCTTTGAGCATCACTTAAAATCTACCACACTCTTTCTCTCTCTCTCTCTCTCTCTCTCTCTCTCTCTCTCTCTCTCTCTCTCTCTCTCTCTCTCTCTCTCTCTCTCTCTCTCTCTCTCTCTCTCTCTCTCTCTCCCCCTCTCTCCCTCCCCAACCCTCCCAGAGGAGACGTTGCTCCAGTGTACTGATCTAGCATCGTGTGTGCGTTTGCTGAAGCCGGAGCACCTAAACACGGGACTGGAGCTGATCAGACGCATACAGGAGAGACTAGTAGCGATACTGCAGCACTCCACACAGGTAACACGCACACATACACCATAGAATTAGCCTAACTTCTTTCTTTAAATCCCTGTACAGGACAGCACTATCAACTAGCTCTAAATTTTCCCAATTAGTGCATCTCCCAAGTTTCTACCTACATATTTTTCTAATGAACAGAACCTGTGCGCCAGCTACAGACTGGCACTGGATGCTGCTATCTTCAAAGCTAGTGTACCGGTACATGTCAGTGGTTCTTCTGTGTCCAACTACAACCAGACGTTGAGTTGCATGATTGTATAATTATATGGGAGTCATGCAAATACAGATATTACTACGATTATATTGTTTAACACCCTGTGACCCTGGGTTCATCACTGAGGATGTGACAAGTGATTATAAGATGTGTATATTCTTACAAGATATGAGGTGTGTGTGTGCGCGTGTGTGTGTGTGTGTGCGTGTGTGCGTGTGTGTGGCAGGACTTCCGAGTGGGCTACCAGTCTAAGTCGGGGTCGGACCAGGACGGGGGGCAAGCATCCAACATCCTCAACCACGCCGGCACCAACAAAGGGTGAGCCAATCAAAAATCACATAGAGCACCCAACATCCAATCAAGTGCCCTCATACCGCACCAAAATTCTGCTTTAGCAAATGAGAATCCTAATTTCTAGTATGCCACAAACATCCTGCTACGGTTAACCAGATGCAGCAGCGCTTACAGGAAATCAAAGATCTCATCCTGTTAGAGCCAATCACATATCTCATATGGCCCCAACATCTTGTGACAGTCTGTTAGTCAACCAGTTGAAATAAAAAATGACACTGATCAAGCACCATCCAACTGACCCCCCCCCCCCTCTCTGTCTCCCTATCCTGCCCCCTTCTTTTTCTCTTTCTCTCCCTCTCATCCCTATTTCTCTTTCTCACTATCTGTCTCCCTCCCCCCTCTCTCTCCCCTCCCCCTTCCTCCCTCTCCGCTCCCCCTTCCTCTCTCTCCCCTCCCCCTTCCTCCCTCTACTCTCGGTCTTGGTCTCGGTCTCCCTTCACACCGCAACAGGTCTAAGTCTGAAAGGGGCTCGGACTCTGGCGACTCGGACAACAATAACCGTGACGGTGAGGAGGGTGGCGAGGAGGAGGATGAGGAGGATGAGGAGTACGATGACGACTACGTCCCAGAGTGGCACGAGGACTATGACGAGGAAGACATCGATGAGGACGACTTCTTCTCCGACAATGAGGAGTCCGAGAACCTGGAGAGCGACTTTAGCCCCTTCGACTGAGGGAGGGAATCCCCAACGCTTGCCATCATACCATACCCACCCCAACACAGGCACTGTAAAAACACACACACTTGTATGCAGACGCACCGCGTTGCTGAGTGAGAGCATGCCCTCCCATGACACCCAACACCACTCATACTGTTTTCAGGCCGACCAGAACGGTGCTGTTGCCCGTTCCTGCACCAGTTATGATCAGAACTAAAGTGCTCATCTGCGGACCACCCGCATTCATACCGGGGTCTGAACTTTTCCGCATGTGACCCTGTTTTACCTGGTTGAGCCTCCTGACAAGTATTTTTCAGTTCGCATTACGAACCAACTTTCCGATTTCCGAACGCTCAGACTTGCGGTGTGACCTCGCCAACTGGGTCGAGATTATTTGTCAGAACGGGCACCGGCACGCTTCTCTGTTGGCCTGAATACGCCTACAGAGGCGCTGTAACCCTTTTGCCCCCCCCACCTCACAGTACACCCCATACACGGCAATGTACCCCTGTACAACGCCACGTTCCTCCAAATAACCCCCAGCCCTCTCTACACCCCAACAATGTCACTGCCCTGCTCCAACAAATTTGGGCAGCATCCATTCACCGTGTGCCCAACCCCCCTCCAACAAACACACACACACGCACACACACACACACACGCACACACACACGCACACACATGCACACCTGACCTTGTCCGCCACATCCAGCAGGTATGTTGGTGTTCACCAAGGTGGATTTTGCGAATGTAAAGACTCGAACGCCAGCTCCAAAAGTTTGAAGACGGCAACAGAGTAAACGTTTCTGTTTTCCCATCATCATCATATTCAGTTTTAAGATTCATGTCATAAGCAGACCGGTTTGGTTGTGTGCGTTTTTTTTTTTTTTTGTTTTTTTTTTTGTTTAAGCATCATGACAAATTTGATATAAATTATCACCTGGTCCCTCCTTAGCCGTGTTCTCTGCGTTTCTCTTGCTACTTTTCTCTTTATTTTATTTTATTTTATTTTATTTTATTTTATTTTATTTTATTTTATTTTATTTTATTTTATTTTATTTGTTTTAGTTGTTTTATTTTTGTTTTATTTTGTATTGTTTTCCATTGTCAAGCCAGGGTATGAAGGTTAAAAATCTGTTAAGAAGAATATGTTATAGGCTAGTGTTCAAGGGGGCACTACATGGTTTCGTTGAGATCAGCTATGTTTTTTTTATGGATGGAAAATGCTACTTCTTTTAATTACCTTTGCAGTTGACATAAAAGGGATTCGATATAGTTTTGAAAAAAAGCACCTTTGGTTTGTTTATTTTCCCTTTTCTCAGTCCAGGCTGTTAAATGTTTATCACAATGCCTTGAGTTTTTTCTTCCTTTTTTTTAAAAAAAAAAGAAAGAAATAAATGAGTAATGAAAATGCCTTCTTATGTTTTCAAGGGTTCTTACATTTTGTCTGTAGCTGCACTTCAATTCAGACGTCCTTGGCCCTTTGTGATTGTATGTGCGAACGGAGTATGTGAGTTAGACGAGCAGAGTCTTGTTGGCATCCATGTGGCTAACTGCCGTCTGTTGGCGGTCATACAACTGTGCTGTGTTAGCATGCATGCTAGCAGTGCCATGTTTGACGAATGTTGTAGCTACATCCTAGCATACATGCTTTAAGGCATTGCTACATGAATGGTCAAAATGGTTAGCCACGATGGAAGAAGTTGACAGACATGACCATAGAGCTGTATGGAGGATCTATGGACATAACATGACATGGACCCATCAGCGTCATCACTGCGTCCCCTCACGATCTGGGCTGCACACAGGACTCTGCATCGCTGCTCTTAATAGTTCAACCTGTTTTTGTTTCTTGTTTTAAGGTAAAACAAAACAAATGATTAAATGAAAGTAGAACTTTGCGACATGTTCATGTCAAGTTCCACTGTTAATGATTACACAGATATAAAATATCTTACTATGTCCCAGTTGGATTTAGCTTTCTAAGTTAAAAAATCTCCTTCTATTCATATTGTTCATTATATAATGTTTCTCTTTCTGAGTGAAGCTGTGCAACTTCAGCTAACTGAATAAAATGCTTTTCTCAAGCGAGATCTGTAATTGCCTCCTCCTCGGTTGTGTGTGACTTTTGCAAAATGTGCTACTTGGTGTGTGTTGTCGTGGTGAAAACATGTCTAATCGAGCAAATACTTCTACACACTTGTAGAATAGAATAATATTGAAAAGTTATTCTCGACAAACTGTTCATTGGTGCTACATGACAGTGCTGAGAAGTGAAATGTTTGTTTTGACTGTAAGGAGCAGCAGCAACAGTAGCACTTTACCATGACTGCACATGTCTTATTTTATTTTGGGCTTTTTATACCTTTATTTCTGACAGGACAGTGGAGGAGAGGCAGGAAACGAGTGGGGAGAGAGTGATGGGAAAGGATTGGCAAATGACCCGGGTCGGAATCGAACCTGGGTCGCCGGAGTAGTAACTAGAGATGCACTGGATCTAAGATCCGGTTCCGAATCCGGCAGGATAATAGGGTTTTTCACAGGATCCGGGTCCGGCAGGATCTGAAGCAGTCGATCCGGTATCCGGCAGTTACCTGAAAATCAGGATCTGGTGCATCTCTAGCTTTTACGTAGCCTAGGCTTTTCAGTCAGTCTTTCATAACCCCAATCGCTGCATGGAGTGATAGCCCTTTGGAAGCAGCCGTTGCAGGCAGTGTGGCAGTAAGCCTAAAAAATAGTTTGAGCCAATGTAATAAAAAGGGCTAAAAGAGTAGGCTATGTGTTTCAACCCTTTCGTAGGATCCGGTATCCGGTTCCGGATCCCACAGGATCTTAAGCAGTGGATTCGGTATCCAGCAGGATCCTAAAAATCAGGATCCGGTGCATCTCTAGTAGTAACCCAGTGCCCTACCGTTGGGCCAATGCACAGGTGTCTTCATGGACCTCAGCATGAGCTGCACATAATCTTAGTCTTCCACTCTTACTCTTCCACCATTAGTGCACATAAAACATTTTTGTAATCAGTAAATGTGTGTCCTAATGGGTCACTCTACAAACACACACATGACGCCATTCATCAGTATATACGTGTGTCTTAATGGGTCTATAAACACACATATGCCACCCCGGGTTTTTTTCTACTAGCACATGTGTGCCTCTTCTGGGTCTCTACTATAGGCATATGCACTTTCAGCGAAACACTTTGCCTTCATTTTGTGTGTGTGTGTGTGTGTGTGTGTGTGTCTCAGTAATTTTGAATGTGTCCATCTGTGTGAACATGAGAATTGTGCCACTGTATGCACATGTGTATCTGTGCGTTTGAAGCTCCCTTAACTCGATTCCAACCGTGTCTACTTCTGCGTGTTTAACTACTTGGAACCACATGCTATGTGAGTGTGTGTGTGTGCCTTTACTTCTACCTTGTCCCATTACTGCCCTCTTCAGCACTCAGCCAGGTCTTTGTCTGTTTTCTGTTTGCACCCTGTCTGCTACATGTTTGCGTATGCCATTACGTGCGTATCCAGGTTTCCTGGTCACCCGCTCCTGCATTAAGGGCTTCCATTTTTTCTTCATGTCAGCAAATACACAGGCGGCCTATTTTGGACTATTAATACAACTAGTTTTGCTACTGTCTTGGATTTCTTCTTGGGAGAAGTCAGCCCCCAGGCACAGTCAGATTGAGGTAGACCAGATCAGAAAGAAGTGCTGCCCAAACCGTTCTACTCGTTGTTGATGAAGACTTTATTCGCTCAGATTGCACAAAGAGATGTACACCTAAAAGTAATACACTCAGTACAGTACACTGATGCGAATGCGCTGCAGGAGACCACCGGAACATAGAGAGCTGCGCTGCCCGGAGAACAGTAGGGTCGTCCCAGAGGACTTTCCCAAACTGAACCCATCTTGGGCCTGGATCAGCCCCTTTATATACTATATGTTTGTCTCCTTTCTCTCGGTTCCGTGGGTACATCTACAGCGCACCCGCTCACAAAGTGCACTTTCTGGTCATAAGTAAACACATTAGAACACGTTAATGGACTTGGGTTAACATTTAACGATGGATGGAAGTTTCCATGTCTGTGACACATACAGTATGTACATTTCCATCATCAGTACATGCATCCCATCTTACACCTAGGCAAGACATCAAGATATACATATGTCAGCACATTAGATTTCATATAAATGTACCATAGTTAAAAACATGTATGTGTGTGGACATGGTATGTGTGTAGCGTGTGTGTGTGTGTGTGTGTGTGTGTGTGTGTGTGTGTGTGTGTGTGTGTGTGTGTGTGTGTGTGTGTGTGTGTGTGTGTGTGTGTGTGTGTGTGTGTGTGTGTGTGTGTGTGTGTGTGTGTGTGTGTGTGTGTGTATACCTATGTTCCCCTTGAGCATCCTCCTAGGTCATGCTACTTCTGTGTTACTACATCACTACATTACTACAGACCGCGTATAGACTTCAGGACCTTGGATAGTGCCATGCACTACCTGGGCATATATTTTCAGTACAGGTTCTGTCTTTTATCTATCCCTATAGGTTTTTCTTTAATGCTTATACAACTGCTTCTGTGTGTGTGTGTGTGTGTGTGTCTGTCTGTGCCTCACCTGGCATGTGTGGTTAGAATACATGTGCTTAAGCGAGGCGCCTACCCTTATTCTTGACCATCTGCTCCTGTATTAGGAGCGTGTCTGGACTGTTTGTCTTTCATGTCAGCAAGGCACAAGCGGCCTTTTTGGGCCTACTTCTCCAACAAAGGCACAGGCGGTGTAAATGGGCCTACTTCTTCCACAACTAGTTTAATTGCTGCTTATTATACACTTTATTAATCTAACATACCATACATAAGTTTATTAACTGGTGCCAGACATCACCCAAAAACTCCCACACTACTGTAGAGGTTTCTCGTTGTTAATTGAGCCCCTCAGGCCCCCTAGGTCGGGTGGCTCAGAGCCCGGTCCCGTCGCAGCGTTTTGGAAGAATTTCAGCCCACACAGTGTTTCAGCAGTCGTTGTTGTTGAGTTTATTGTCTTCAAAGATCTTGCTAACAGCCACCAGCGTACCAAGAGTGAAGAATTGGCCAACCCGAGAACAGCTTGCTTCAGATGCGTGAGGTATCGTTCGCAAAGTGATCTGAAGTCCAGTTGGCAAAGCGCCAGAATATATACCCTATGGAACCCCCGACACTATGACGTCTTGGTGTAATTTACAATGGAGGATTTTCGTCCTATCTTTAGCATTAAAAATATGCAACCATATGTGGTATTGCTCCGGCTCGAGTTAGGCCTTTACCCCTGGTACGTGGCATACAATGTCATGGTGTCATTTGAACACTTGCACATACCTGCACACACCAACAACATACAATCCATTCCACAGGAATTACGTGGACCGGCACCATATATGGACCGGCACCCGTGTTGCCTTTTGTGTAGCGTACCCTTGGACTAATTTATATTAGTGGAATTCCGTGCGGGTGACACACAACATAGTCTGAACACATGTATGAGTATGTGCAAGTGTGTGCATATGCCTTGTGTATATGCGTGTGCATGTGGTCTTGTGATCCTCTTTCCCTGTATCACTGATTCTAATAGTGAATTAACTATTACAGGTGTATTCTATTAGTCCTTGATGTTTGTGGACCCACAGGGGTCAAGAAACACTAATACTCCTGATTCTTTAGGTGATGGCGCTATCTACGGCAGATATAGCTATCTGTACTCTCTCCCCGCCTCGGCTCTTAGGCCCTGACGACAGGACAGACAGTTGTTTGACAAACGGGTCCTATTCTAAACATAAACGTATACCCTGGAATGCTGGTATGAGCACCCAGTCCGGAAGGTATCCCAAAGTTCACGGCTACATGAGCGGCCCAGGGCCTGCTCAAAACCACAAATGGAAGTTTCCTTTAGGCCCCTAGGAGCCGCATACTCATCCAACACATATGCCTGCTTATTTCTTTATTATGTTTTTTGTCTTAGAGCATCACCTAAAATCTACCACATGAACATGAGAATTGTGCCACTGTATGCACATGTGTATCTGTGCGTTTGAAGCTCCCTTAACTCGATTCCAACCGTGTCTACTTCTGCGTGTTTAACTACTTGGAACCACATGCTATGTGAGTGTGTGTGTGTGCCTTTACTTCTACCTTGTCCCATTACTGCCCTCTTCAGCACTCAGCCAGGTCTTTGTCTGTTTTCTGTTTGCACCCTGTCTGCTACATGTTTGCGTGCGTATGCCATTACGTGCGTCTCCAGGTTTCCTGGTCACCCTCTTCTGCATTAAGGGCTTCCATTTTTTCTTCATGTCAGCAAATACACAGGTGGCCTATTTTGGAGTATTAATACAACTAGTTTTGCTACAATGGGTGTCATTTTACTATTCTAAGTCAAGGGTTATTGACTTGCCATTCATACCCCCAGAAACTTTCACTGAAGTCAAATAATTTCTCCATATCCTTTTCAGGTATGCCTATAAAATCTTTAATCTTAGCTCTTCATAGGGTGCCAAAAACTAATTAGTTTAGCTTGTTTATGGGAGTACTAAAACTGAGGATGAAAAGGCAGTCTGGTTTATATACATTTACTTTAAATCTATTGTAAATTAATATATATATGTACCATGATTAGTTACCAGCCTTTTTATATTTCCCTTTGTCTGCCTGTCTAGACTACTAACCAAAATTATTTCTGCTTTGGCTTCTCCGATTGGTCTTGACAGACCGGAAGCTAACGGGTATTTTTTGGTCACCGCCCCTTTCATCATAAGAAAAGAAAGGAACAACATCCGTGCTTGGAGCTGCTGCTAGTGACGACGAAAAGTCCTCAGAGCATGGGATCTTGGATGTGATGAAAGTTTAAGTTTGTCATGTCCCATAGGTGATATGAATTGTTTATGCCAAGTGTGTGTTTACATGGCGAGCTTATGATTTTCCCCAGATTGTCGTTTCACATGACATGACTGTCTACTTGAGTAAACAGAGTTAAGTTCTATGCTAGCTAGTCTGAAGTAGTAGCTAACATTTAAAGCTTTTCTATGGGGAGAAAAAAGAAACGTGCTGGTGAAGCTCTCGGGGGCGGTTGCCCTCCTCGCGGTGGTGGACGCGGTCATCGTGGCGGTGGTCCCCCGCGTGGCGGCTATGGTTTCCCTGGTCCTCGCTTCCCGCCACACCAGGAGGAAGGCTGGCTGGAGCATGACCGTTGGACGGGGCCACCGGGCGATGGACACGAGCAGAACTTTTCACACGGACCCCCGGGCGACTATGGGATGCAGCGAGAGTTCTACCCCGATTCTAGACCAATATACCACGAGCCACAGTTCTACGAGGATGACTTTCCGCCCTTGGACAATCGTGGCTCTCGTCGGAGCAGGCCGTTTCGCCCGGCCAGAGCAAGGGGCAGCCGAGCTGCTCCACGGGGTCGTCCTGTTGCGTCCATGGGCCGCTCAAGTAGGGCGGAGGAGGACGGTAGCATGCCAGCGGAGCAAATGGTTGTCAGTGTCGATTCGGATGAGCGTACCGTTACCACTGCCACCCCCACCCTTACTGTCACCATCGGTGCATCTGTCGAAGAGGACGGTGGTAAACAGCTCAAGGTGGTTGAGAAAGATGCGTCTCCGTCTGTCGATGTGGTGACTAGCTGTCAGGTAAGTAACGGGTCCTAAATCTTCTGTCTGTCTGGGTAAACTCAAAAAACAAGACCAGTAACAACTTCTCTCGTCTTTTGAATATCATGCTGGATGAGAGCCTTAATAGGCATGTGACAGAAAATCAAACCAACTTCATAAAGTACACTGCAATAGTTATTAGGTGTTTTGCTCCCTCAAAAATGTATTCCCTTTTGTAAACGTGTGCGCCCTAGTCCACAGGTGATGGGTGGTGCTGTTATCCCAAAAAAAAAACAACTCTAACATGTTTTACTCCTTATGTGTCGTTTCATTTAATGTTGGTCAAAATCTCAGAAGGTTTTAAAGTTTGTCACAATGGTGACCGCTAGGGAAATAGTCCGTTTTCAGACAGTAAATGGCAGGTTTTCCATAGTGTTGTAATGAATACATAATTTCTGTCCAAAATGATATGCATAACAAATACAAACGCGGAAAAACAGACCACTTCTAAATGATCAGTTTGTCTGAGTAAAATAAACAATTTGTTACTCCATTTTATCAACTACTTGCAATATATATTGCATTAAAATATTGTCATTTAGAGCATTTATTTGTAGGAAGTTCCAATGGTCAAAATAACACAAAATATATAATGCTGTCAGACTGCAAAACATGCAAAGAAAACAAGATGATCTTCACTTTAAAACAACATAATAGTGTTTTCACTTAGGATATTTCAGAAATCACTATATGGTAGAATAACCTTGGATTTTTATCACAGCTTTCATGCACCTTGGCATGCTCTCCACCAGTATTTCACATTTGTTTTAATGACTTAATTACACTCCCAGTGCAAACAAAGATTCAAGTTATTGAGCTTTGTTCGATGGCTTGTGACCACCCCTCTTCCTATTTATTTGGGACTCACTCCCTGTTCTAAAAGCATTACGGCCAATTTCAACATGCAGTTTAATTTGCTCACACTAACCCTGACTTGTCCATATTCAACAACGGTGCCTCGTTTGATTTTGTTCAGCCCTTTCTGAGATGCAATGGTTTGTTTACATTTTTCAAAAATTAAATCTTGAAATACTCAATCATCATCCCAAAAGTTATTCTACATCTACAGACACCTTTAAACACAACCTTTAAACAGCAAATCCTTATGTCTGTGATGTGTTGAGTTGATAAAGTAAACAAACAATGCCCCATTACAGTGGACAGAAATCTTGGAAATCGCTGAGCAAACAGTGTGTTGCCAGGTGACAAGTCAAGGGTAGGACGAACCGTAAACGGCATGTTAAAAATTATCTGGAATTCTGCTTTGATCTCTTACTCATTCTTTTTCGGAGGTGAATACCTCCCCCCGAAAAAAAAACACAATTTATATAAGGGAAGCGTACCCATTAAGCCCACCAAAATCTAAAGTTCTTTCATTTTCAATCATATTCACATACTATTCTTGAGAAATGATTGAGAATAGAGGTAAATCTTACTATTAACCAATGTTTATCAATGAGTTGATGAATATTTCAAAGTACAATATGGAGAATTTTTAGGGGAAAAGTCAAAGTCTGATTAAGCCCACTTGTGTTCCAAATAAGCTCATATCGTTATTTTTCTATCAAAATACCTGTTGAGGTGTGTGAGGTGAGTTTAAACAGTGTACCTTACAGTGCATAAATGGTTTCAGTCAAAAATATTTTTTCAAAATGTAAGATTTGCTCATAAAACACTGCATATCATCTAACTAAATATTACAGCATCCACTAAACATTTTATGATGCATTTCTTTTAAATAGCAATGCCAATAGAATGCTAAGTATTCATACCTAACCAGATTAATTCTTACGGTAGCAGATAAACATGGTGTGTCAAGAGAATAGCCGGGTTTGCTCGCTCATAAAACACGTCTTTCCATTTCAAGGGAAAAGCTATAATTTAGCAAAATACTGCATGTGTATATATGGGTGGTTGACGTTTAAGGGCGTAACGCAAAAAAAAAAAAAGTTTTTCAAATTCCTGAAAAAAATGATGGATAAAAATTGGAAAAAATAGAAAAAAATAAAGCACTTAGTGGTCTGTGGAATTTCACCTTATTTTTGCCATTTTTGGGAAAATGTGTCCTGCATCAACACATAGCATAGGCATGTCACACCGCAGGAAAATGGAGTCACACCACAGGGAATTCACTGCATTATGGCCATTTTAATCCTTTTGTATACATGACTGACATCTGAGCTCATGCGAACTTGATAATAATATTGTGTTTAATCTTAATATGTGTTTTCATTAATAAAAAAACTTTTTTTTCCTCCTATAAGAGCAGTCACACCACAGGACACCATAAAATGAACCTACGCATTGCGTGACAGAAAGATTGCAATATGAAGACATATTAAGAGGTTAAGAGTCACCTTAAACTTCCACAGCACTCTCCAATAACTGAGGTACTGACTGGTTAGGAGCCAGTCTTTAAGACCCTTGTAGTTGGCCTTGCAGCTGCCCATTCACAAACATTGACATACATGTCACCCCACAGGACGCAATTTGTGTTACGAAATTGAACTTGTAGTTAATATTACTTTCTTGAGTTTTTTCCACATTCACATATCTTAATCTAAAGTTAAGATTTATGCAATCATGCCAAATGCTTCATACATTATTCAAAATGTTGTTGGTTAATTTATACATATATTATTATATATTGTTTCATTAATGTTACAGTCACACCGCAGGAAATTTGACATATAAACCTTTACATAAATCTTAACAAAAATGTTTCTTCTCATTTAAAGTGGTAGTTCGCTATTTTAGACATTAAGCCCTGTTTGTGTGACTTATGGGGTGAAGTAGAGATGTTCTCATCACAATTTTGACATTTGGTGTTGAACGGAGCATTTGGGTATCCAAGACTGCAGCCCCCCCACCTTTACATTGACTCCAATAGAGCACTCAAGCAATAGATTATAAAATGGCATTAAACTTTTGTTTGAGAAGATATGGAACTCACCGTGTGGTCAGTGGTAAACAGCGATAAATTGACTCGAAAATTGCAGCGAAATATGCCTTCTAACTGTTGTTAAGCATTTGGCGGACCTATTTTTCCCCAGACGCCGTTGAATAGCAGTAGACATCCAGCCAGTAGGTAGCGATAGTGTGTTGTTTATGTAGACATCAAGGAGCGAGGTAGAACGGCTATCTTTGGGCGGGACTGGCTACAAAAACTACAGCTTGCATACAAACCATAGATAGTAACGTAAACAAACGCACCCCCATTTCCGGTCGCGCGGAGTAATACTAGTCAAACCAATACAATCAATGAAGACGGACAATAATGAATATATCTTCTCTGGAAGCGTATTTCGCGGTGATTTTCGAGCCAACGTATCGCTGCCCACCTCTGACCACTCGGTTAGTTTCATGTCTCTGCAAACAAAAGTTTAATGCCATTTTATGATCGATTGCTTGAGTGCTTCATTGGAGTCAATGTAAAGGTGGGGGGGCTGCAGTCTTGAATACCCAAATGCTCCGTTCAGCACCAAATGTCAAAATTGTGATGAGAACATCTCTACTTCACCCCAGAAGTCACACAAACAAGGCTGAATGTCTAAAATAGCGAACTACCACTTTAAGACTAATATGAAACATAATGTACCACATCTTCTTTCATTGACATTTGTTTTTTAAAGGAAAATAACAGTTTTGTAGGTTTTTAACCAATGTTACGAAAAAACAAGGCGTCACGTCTCCCACCCATATACAGTGTGTATATATATGGGTGGTTGACGTTTAAGGGCGTAACGCAAAAAAAAAAAAGTTTTTCAAATTCCTGAAAAAAATGATGGAGAAAAATAGGAAAAAATTTGAAAAAAATAAAGCACTTAGTGGTCTGTGGAATTTCACCTTATTTTTGCCATTTTTGGGAAAATGTATCCTGCATCAACACATAGCATAGGCATGTCACACCGCAGGAAAATGGAGTCACACCACAGGGAATTCACTGCATTATGGCCATTTTAATCCTTTTGTATACATGACTGACATCTGAGCTCATGCTAACTTGATAATGATATTGTGTTTAATCTTAATATGCGTTTTCATTAATAAAAAACATTTTTTCCTCCTATAAGAGCAGTCACACCACAGGACACCATAAAATGAACCTAAGCATTGCGTGACAGAAAGATTGCAATATGAACACATATTAAGAGGTTAAGAGTCACCTTAAACTTCCACAGCACTCTCCAATAACTGAGGTACTGACTGGTTAGGAGCCAGTCTTTAAGACCCTTGTAGTTGGCCTTGCAGCTGCCCATTCACAAACATTGACATACATGTCACCCCACAGGACGCAATTTGTGTTACGAAATTGAACTTGTAGTTAATATTACTTTCTTGAGTTTTTTCCACATTCACATATCTTAATCTAAAGTTAAGATTTATGCAATCATGCCAAATGCTTCATACATTATTCAAAATGTTGTTGGTTAATTTATACATATATTATTATATATTGTTTCATTAATGTTACAGTCACACCGCAGGAAATTTGACATATAAACCTTTACATAAATCTTAACAAAAATGTTTCTTCTCATTTAAGACTAATATGAAACATAATGTACCACATCTTCTTTCATTGACATTTGTTTTTTAAAGGAAAATAACAGTTTTGTAGGTTTTTAACCAATGTTACGAAAAAACAAGGCGTCACGTCTCCCACCCATATACAGTGTGTATATATATGGGTGGTTGACGTTTAAGGGCGTAACGCAAAAAAAAAAAAAGTTTTTCAAATTCCTTAAAAAAATGATGGATAAAAATTGAAAAAAATAAAGCACTTAGTGGTCTGGGGAATTTCACCTTATTTTTTGCCATTTTTGGGAAAATGTGTCCTGCATCAACACATAGCATAGGCATGTCACACCGCAGGAAAATGGAGTCACACCACAGGGAATTCACTGCATTATGGCCATTTTAATCCTTTTGTATACATGACTGACATCTGAGCTCATGCTAACTTGATAATGATATTGTGTTTAATCTTAATATGCGTTTTCATTAATAAAAAACATTTTTTCCTCCTATAAGAGCAGTCACACCACAGGACACCATAAAATGAACCTAAGCATTGCGTGACAGAAAGATTGCAATATGAGCACATATTAAGAGGTTAAGAGTCACCTTAAACTTCCAAAGCACTCTCCAATAACTGAGGTATTTAAGACCCTTGTAGTTGGCCTTGCAGCTGCCCATTCACAAACATTGTCATACATGTCACCCCACAGGACGCAATTTGTGTTACGAAATTGAACTTGTAGTTAATATTACTGTCTTGAGTTTTTTCCACATTCACATATCTTAATCTAAAGTTAAGATTTATGCAATCATGCCAAATGCTTCATACATTATTCAAAATGTTGTTGGTTAATTTATATATATATTATATATAAAGGTTTCATTAATGTTACAGTCACACCGCAGGATATTTGACATATAAACCTTTACATAAATCTTAACAAAAATGTTTCTTCTCATTTAAGACTAATATGAAACATAATGTACCACATCTTCTTTCATTGACATTTGTTTTTTAAAGGAAAATAACAGTTTTTTAAGTTTTTAACCAATGTTACGAAAAAACAAGGCGTCACGTCTCCCACCCATATAGAGAGAGAGAAATTAGAGTTACCCCCCATTTCATATAATATTAATGTATTTCCAAAACATTTGACTGAAACTTGCTGAAATTTTATGATTTCGGACATGTCCCAAAACAGCAAAGCTTTGAGGCGTCTTCTTGTCGGCTGTCCTGAAACTGTATTCACTTGGACGGTGTAGGAATATAGATGTAGGAATGTAGAAACAAGTAACATGCTTGGCGTAGCAGCTAAATACTAAAAGGGGTCTAAAGGGAAATGGATACTGTAGCATGACAACCACACCGTACAAAGAAGTCAACTCAAGCATAAAGACAGGGCTAGCCAAGCCATCTGTAAGTAAGGAAAACCACAAAGACACCCCAGACATCCTGATGCTAAATCAACTGTGATATATTATCAAACTGCCACTGGGTCAAAGGGTGTTAGACGACATGCAGATTTAGGCAGCCAGAGGAGAGGCTAGCCAATCAGAATTTAGGGATGCATCCTATTAGACCATCATACAGAGCACCGGGGGTCCATGGAGCTTTCTCTAACCTTATGACTGTGATTTATAGTTGTAATGTTGTAACATGTGGTATCTCAGTGAAGTGTAAACCATTTGACCAAACCTCTGTCTCCGCATCTTTCACCTGCGAACACCTAATCTTGCAACGGGGATAACTCAACGATAAAAATGCAAACATTTTGTCAGTAACCAAACCATTTGATTGGATAGGGTGATGAACAATAAAATCCACATTTTCCCTTTTTTTAAATTGACCTCAAGGTTGAAAGTGCTTAAAGCTTAAAGGGTACATGGGTTAATGGGTATGCTTACCTTAGCAACATGACTCATGACCAACTCAAAGAAATTGTACCGTAGATACAGGTATTTGAAAGGTGACATTGGCGAGGCTTGCATAATTGGCCAAAACGGGCTGCTTACACCTGTCTGAAGACCGGCCCCTGCTCTGCTCTCTTGCCCCTGCATGAAGGTGGGAGACCCTGTAGGTGCTGCTGCTGCTGCTCAGTCCTCATCGTCTGCTCCTTTGGACCCCCCCTGCGCACCCACGCCTCTCCCCGTCGCAGAGGCCGCCTCCTCAAACACGCAGGCCAAGGGACCGGACTCACTGCTAGCCAAGACCACAGCTGCCAAGAAGTACACTTCTTTTACTTGGCTCCTTGAAGATTCGTCCTGTGTTTGCAGTGTGACTGTTGTGTGACCTCTGCTCCAAACACAGAAATGTTGTCATGAGAGAGGCTCTCCTCAAATGCCTGAGCGTGTGAATGTGCGTGCGATATGTTTGGATGCATGATTTCTGTTTCTAGGTGTGTATGATGTTCTCTACGCTTACCTGTTTGTTTGTTTGTTTGTGTGCAGGCTTCCGCCAGGGCGTTTTGAAGGAGTCATTGCCTTCGTTGGGGTGAGTAAGAGATGTGTTTGAGGCACATTAGCAATTAATGTATAAGAATTACATGAGCGCATGTTGTGGAAGACTTTAAAGGTGCACTGTGTAAAATCTTTGCTTGTTTGTTTCCAGAATTCTTACTGCCCATTCACAAATTCTACCTTTTTCATGAATACTCACCACCACCATCAATTTCTGAATAGTCATTATGACTGGGAAATTACATTTTTCATACATAAAAGGGGGATCTTCTCCATAGTTTTGAATTTCCAGAAATGGGCATTTTTAGCTGCAAAAATTACTGTCCTTTGGTCATACTAGTAAATATTGGTTGATTATTAATGAAAAGATCAAATTCGGAAATAGGCAGCACAGTTTCAATGATCCGCAGTGTACCTTTAAGTCGCCTCCCTCATGCACCCCAAAGGGTGAAGTTGTCAATTAAGTTGAGTTGTACTAGATCAGAATGAAATCGGTTCAATTCATAGTTGATAAAGACTGTTCGCCCTGGTTGCGGAAGTAGTTAATGAAGACTACACTACATTAAGTACAGTAATACCCGCCATAGTTTCCTCAATGTATGAGAAACACTGCAGCACACTGCTTTTTTGCACTGCTTTTTTGAAGTGAACAATGTTGTTTGCTTCAAGAAATTAAGTAAGAAAAAAGAACACCATGCCGTTTTTGGCTGCAATGTAGCTTGTTGCAATAAGGTTGCAACAAGCTAGTTCCGGCTACTAGCATGCATGCTGCCTTCAAAGTTATCTTTATCGTGTTGTAGTCATTCAAACTCTGTTTTGAAGGGATAGTTTGACAACAAACAAACACACCACCATTATAATTGCATGAAAATCATTGATAATGCGCCATTTTAAGGTAAACCAGGTGTACGGAATACTGTTACTTATTTGTTCAGGACGACGGAAGCTAGCCGCTCATGGCTAACCGGCACTTGACACAAATAATCCACCCATACATTATCATCAGACACGGTTTCAGAGCAATGTAATCACCATATGGTTGGCCAATAACACTTCCCCTTTTTTAGAGGCCTACTTCACACTACTCAACACAAGGCAGCCATGGCAACTAGATAAACTCTAGTGTTACATTTCTTGTTTTTTTTTGTCCTGGGAGGGGGGGGTGGTTTAGCCTCACAGCTTGTAGATAATCCTACTGGATACATTGAATCTGTCCAGTAATCAAAGCTTTATCTGTGCAGCAAGTTTGGTTAGAGCAGACGGCTGGCACTGCAGTCAAAATCAGTGTTGATGCTTGTAATCGGACAAGGTTGACCACATTATTGCTCAGGAGAGCTATTCACACACAGAGACACCCCAATGGCTGGAATGCTGTAGATAGCCCACCACTAGGAGAAATTAAGTAATTCCTTGCAGTCCCTATAGTTCGATGAGCGAGCAGAAGCCATGCCCTAAAGCAAACGCAAAGTAGTATCACAGGCTACAGTTATTGTTTAGTTTAGTATTATACCACAGACGGTCCATTATGAATTCAAAGAATCTTTGATTATACCACGGCAGGATGGAATGTCCCATTGAGATGTGTAACGGACATGAACCGACCATTACATCAAAATAACAAAAATTGAAAGTCTTTGGATGATTGAAGAGGCAGGAGAGATGAGGGGTCTCGATCCAATAGCATTTATTTACTCCCAATCTGTAACAACAGACAGGGCGGACACAATGAGGCACACTGCAAGGGGTCGAAGCAAACGGCATTCCCCTTGCCAATCTTCCAGAAGTGAGACAACACTACAGCAGCTAGACAAGCTACTGTTTACAGTGTAATAATAGAGAAACCAAAGCACTTAGATCGTATAGTTTACACAGTAAAAACCAAAAGAAAACACTATGTACATCACCAAAAATACTACAGGGATCTCTTTCATACATTAGCACATACCTGTAACAACAGACAGGGTGGACACAATGATGCACACTGCAAGGGGTCGAAGCAAACGACATTCCTGTGACACAATGGGCTCGTTAGCACCTGTTAACTTCATAACGATCGCGGACATTAACAGCGGTAATTTACATATTTTGAGCGAAAATAACAGCTAAAATATCCACACAAACGTAACAGAATATCTTCCCATCAAAGATCAGTAAAATAACAGAGAAATTAAAGCACAGAAACACCATAAAATAATTTGTGACACGGAGGAAAAAATAACACAGCTTACCCCTTGCCAATCTTCCAGAAGTGAGCATACCTGCAAACTCGTCACCTTTTGGTGACAGTCACCTTTTTCCCGGCCAATTAGGTCATTCACGTGAATAGAAATAGAACCCCCGTTGTACACTGTCACCTTTTTTTCTTTGACGAGTTTGCAGGGTTCCGGGGTGCCACACAAATTGCCGCCCCATCAGAAACAACAGGCAACGATAACCCCATCCCAAGTACTATCTACATTATAGCCCATATATTTTGTGAAGTTCACTAAGAAAAAAAACAAGGTTTATTCTTAACATTACTACAGATGCGTTAAATAAAAGTTAGATAAAAGTGTTTTTTTTTTTATAAAAAAAAAAACTCTCTACACAAGTTCACAAATAACCTTCAAGGCTAATGCAACAGTGCAGCCTTGGGATTCAACGTCCTCAACGAACATTGCATGGCCCAACATGTCATGTATGTCTTCATGCAGGAGGCAAAGGGGATCATCGAAAGAGATGACCTGAAGAGTTTTCCCTTCAACTTCCCGTCCTTCTATGACCACCACAAGTTCCTCATCCCTGGCGTCAAGGTGCACTTCACCGTCTTCAAGCAGGTCAGTGGAATTGTTCTATGTTTTTCACGTTTTATATTTGTGATTTTAAGCACTGATGGTACTGCATTGTTTTGTGGGTAGTGTCAAGTAGAGTAGACATACTTGCTTCATGTAATTCCTAAGTGTGTGTGTGTATGTGTTGTAGTATATAATGTGTATCATGTGTGTATAACTTGTATGATATCTAGGGTGGGTTCCAAAAAAAGGAGGTTGCCACAGATGTGAAGGTGGCCCCTGGAGGAACAGGGCAGGTGGACCCCGACTTCCTGCCTGGAGTCATCATCAAAGCACATACTTCCTCAAAGGTGAACACACACACACACACACACACACACACACACACACACACACACACACACACACACACACACACACACACACACACACACGGCCAGGCAAGGCAAGGCAAGGCAATTTTATTTGTATAGCGCATTTTATACACAAATGCAATTCAATCATTGTAATGGTGGCAGGTGTATGTTGTATGCAACATCAGCAGACAATAAACAAACAGCGATGCCTTTTGGGATAATATTTGGAGTTGGCCTATGTTAAGAACATTTTGAATGTAAACAAAATCTGCCCCCATTAGAATAGCTCAGATCTCAGAAAGGGCTGAAATGCAGCATCACCGGGTACTGACAAGTCAAGGGTAGCGTAAGCAACACAACAGCAGATTGAAATTGGGAGAAGTTATCCTTTAAAATATTAAAATCAAATTTTAATTATTTGGATGACTAAGAGAAAGCACCTGAGAATATCTTAGTTTTAAATCCAGACTCAAGACCATTTTTTAAGTTCTCTGGAACTTGATTCCAAAGACTATCAGCTTAGCAGCTCTCCACACTCTTGATATTTTATATTGCCAACAAGTTGATCATACAGCTCAAGCAAATCCAGTAGGTAGCTGGGTCCCATCCCATTTAATGATTTAAACACAAGAAGTAATGTCAGTAGCTCACTGGGAGCCAATTCAGTGATCTGAAACCTGGGGTAATGTGGTTAATCATTTTTGTTCTCTGCTGCGTTTTTGATTAGTTGAAGCCGTTTGATGGTCTTTTTTGGGAGGCCTGAAATGAAGGCATGTTCTAGATCCCCCATACTCAAATAGCGGCCCGCGGGGCATCTATTTGTGGCCCTCGAATAATTTTGAAAAAGAAAAAAAAAAAAAAAAAAATTGTGCGCCAGTGAGGGGCCCACTCACACCCTCAAAAACATACTCTTACTATGCTTTTGTATTTCTCTATGAAAATCTACATCATCCGTTTATTAGTTATTGAATGCAAAATTGTCTAATGTTGTTCATAAGATCATGTAAATGTGGCCTGTGTGGTTTTGTCTTAGGGGTTCTTTGGGATGATCACTTCTGACCTGTCGGGGGAGTTGGACCCACTGCCGTTCGGCAACGGGGATTTCACTGGCACGCTGTTCAAGCACGACCGCGTGGAGTTTCAGCTGGTCACGGACCTGCTCTCTAGGGAGAAGAAGGCCACCAACGTCAGGGCCGTGGTGCCACTCTCCTTCCAGTTCACCAAGGAGAAAAGGCAGAAGGTGAGCTGTGGGGGGGAGATGATAATAAAAAAAGATTTTTATAATTATATATTTTGTATTTATTATTCATCTTCCGTTAAGTTATTATTTAATTACATTTGCTTTAAGTGTGAGTCAAATATATTAACAATATTTCAATTCTGGGGAAAAAACATTTAAACGTCCTCAGCGTTCCAGCTCAGCTGCTTGGTAACAGAGATGGTCGCTATCTCCCCCGCTGACCCCTCCCCCTCGTGCTTGTCGTCTCTCCTCATCACCATAAACTGCAATCCACCGTCAGAGAATTTTATATGAGAGAGAGATAAATCAGGCGGCTTCTTTTCCGGTATCCACTTTATGTCGGTGAACGCCCCTTTAGGAGACCTTCGATTAGGAGACCTTCTGAGTCTTGAGGTTGAGAATAAGTCCCCTTAGCGCTGTAGATGGCGGTAGCGCACGTCTTGTGCAAACACCACGAAAAGAGAAGAAGAAAGAGGGACAACGCCCCCTTAGGAGACCGAATTTTGAGCACACTCCTTTGCATTGGATGGGCGGGTTTTAACATATCTTTCTCTCTTAGACGATGTTTGCCCCAGTGTTTGCTACTTTACCAGCCAGTTCACTGAGTGGTTTCTTTGGGAAAATTTCCATAAATTTGTGGAATTTCATTGTTATTTATCTGTGTAACTATTTTAAGACGACCTGTGTGCAACGTTTCTGCATAACTTGAGTTCTTCTCGCACACCAGAAAACATTTGTCAAATGGAAAAGAGAGGAGAACCCATGCGTGTCCTCTCGAGAGGCTTTGCAATGGATTTTAGCCCTGACTTTGCAAATTTTTAGCACTTGCCTACGGAATGTTTCTTTAGCTTATAGCGAGTCTTTTTTCTCCTCAGTTCATCAATGGAAACAACTAGAACTAGCGGTGAAGCCACGAAGACGTGGGCGGACATGGAATTGCTTGCTCACCTTATTGACAGTGGGCCAATCAGAAGTGTACACTTTTGTGTGGCTACTTCACAAGACCTCTCCATCGCGGATAGAGATTAAACATTTTGAGTTGAATTTCCGTTAAACATGAAATGTTAAACCAAAGAGGTTGGATTAATAAAGAGGATTCAAAACCCGCCCACCCAATGCAAAAGAGTGTGCTCAATTCGGGTCTCCTAAAGGGACGTTGTCCCCTCCTTCTTCTTCTTCTTTTGAGGTATTTGCACAAGAAGTGTGCTACCGCCATCTACAGCGCTAAGGGGACTCAACCTCAGGACTCTGAAGGTGTCCTAACCGAAGATCTCCTAAAGGGGCGTTCACCCGACATAAAGTGGATGGGTGCGTAAAACCAGGTTATTCAATTGTGTGACGCTAAGCCACACTTAATATTTAACCCTTCGTGTTCCTGAACCAGGGAATGGTCATGGACATCCATTACAATGTGCTGACGATCATGTCCGAGAGTTACAACAGTATCAAGGGCGACTCCCACGAGAACCTGAGTGGGGATGAGTTAAAGGTCATGGACGAGGTGGAGTTCACCTCTGTGGAGGTAAGAGAGTTCAAGACTAAGGGGGCTTACATAGTCAACACATCCTGACGCATAAGCATGCTGCACCGCTACACATCCCTACGCTTCTCCACCATTGTGCATCAGTCTTGTACAAAATACAGAATTGAATTGAGAATGAGCCCAACATTCCAATTCATTTATTGAATTTCAGTATGAATTTGAATTTAAATTCCAAACAGGAAGTGGAATTTCAGTATGTTTGTGACTGGACTGCATCATATCCTCATTATGATTGCATAGTTTAAATCAACAATATATGCTTTTAAAAATGTACCTTTGCGGGAGAGTGACACTAAGGTGATTTAATTGTAATGCGCATGTTAAATAGTGCCTTGGCCACAACGTAGCAAAAAAATCTCAGTTGCTAATTACTTGTGACCCACGACATGGTGTTGTCCAGTGCACCTTGTTTCTGTTAAATTAAACGTATTGCAAGTATTTTGTGCATCTTCAATCTTGTTCCTCGGACTTCCAGGGGGGAGCTGTTCGGCTGCTGAAGCTTCCCCAGGGCTCTGTGACCTTCAGCCCTCGTGACCACCCCAAGGTCGCACAGGACGCCAGCAAGGTCAAGGAGGTTGCCCCTAAGGAGAAGGTAAGAGAGAATTGCTATACTATGCTATGTACTCTATGTGGCTATGCGAGTGCCAAGAGATTGATTCTTAAATGGTTATTATTACATATTACACCATATACACCATACTTCCATTGCAGGAAAATTAGGCTCTGAATTTTAGTAATAGCTAGCAAAATATATAATAATGCTAATAAAATGGGGAGGGGGGGATTGTACATAGTTTTCATTTTATTGTTTGTATTTGCTTTCCTTCTATTCTTCAGCCAGTGGAAACGGGGTCGAAGCCTTCAACCGCTCAGCCAGCGCAAAAGCCTACGGCCACGCCAGCGCAAAAGGCTGCGGCCGCGCCAGCGCAAAAGGCTGCAACTGCCCCAGCGCAAAAGGCTGCAACTGCCCCAGCGCAAAAGGCTGCAACTGCCCCAGCGCAAAAGGCTGCAACTGCCCCAGCGCAAAAGGCTGCAACTGCCCCAGCGCAGAAGGCTGCAACTGCCCCAGCGCAGAAGGCTGCAACTGCCCCAGCGCAAAAGGCTGCAACTGCCCCAGCGCAGAAGGCTGCGGCCGCCCCAGCGCAGAAGGCTGCGGCCGCCCCAGCGCAGAAGGCTGCAACTGCCCCAGCGCAAAAGGCTGCAACTGCCCCAGCGCAAAAGGCTGCAACTGCCCCAGCGCAAAAGGCTGCGGCCACGCCAGCGCAAAAGGCTGCAGCTGCAGCTGCCCCAGCGCAAAACGCTGCGGCCACGCCAGCGCAGAAGCCTACAGCCTCCCCAGCGCAAAAGAATTCAGCTACCGCAGCCCAGAAGCCTACGGCCGCCCAACCAGCGCAAAAGGCTGCAGCTGCTCCAGCGCAGAAGGCTTCAGCCACCCCAGCAACTGCTCAAATGCAGAAGGCCGCAGTCGCCTCAGCCCAGAAGCCTCCGGCCACCCCAGTGCAAAAAACTGCAGCTGCAACAGCGCAGAAGACTTTAGCCACCCCAACTCAAAAGGCTGCTGGCACCCCAGCGCAGAAGCCTACAGCTACCCAAACGCAGAAGCCTCTGGCCGTCCCTGCCCCAAAGACTGCAGCCTCCCCAGCACAAAAACCATCAGCCACACCAGTGCAGGAGGCTGCAGCTGCCCCAACGCAAAAAACTCTGGCCACCAAACCAGCGCAAAAGGCTGCCTGTGCCATTGCTCAGAAAGCTGCAGCTGCCCAACCAGCTCAGAAGGCTGCTGTCCCCCCAGCCCAGAAGACTCCGGCCACACCAAGTCAAAAGGCTCCAGCTGCCACCGCAGTGCCGAAGCCTACGGCCACGTCAGCACAAAAGTCTGCGCCCACCCAGCCACCTGAAAAGGCTGGTGGCGCCACAGTGCAAAAAGTTGCACCAGCGCAAAAGAGTGGCAACAGCAGTGGAATGCTGGAGGGAGTTGTGCTGACTCTCCCTGCTCGTGGATTCAAGGCAAGTGAGGTCAAAACAGCCATATCACTTAAGCAATATGACACGAGTGGGAGTGAGGTTGTTCTGGGACACCCTCACGGGTGTGATTCGCCGCAGGCACGAAGCCGCAGGCTGAGTGCCGTAGGTAATTACACCCGTGAGGGTGTCCCAGAACAACCTCACGACCACAAGTGTTATATTGCTTTTATACAATAGTTCCTTTGCTAACACAATTAGTTAATTGAAAGAAATGTTAAATTATTTTAATTACTTTATTTGATTGTTTATTTGCTTGTTCCTTCGCTCCGGAAAAATAGTTCCAGTTATTGTCTTTGGTTGCTGCGCAACGCGCACCACGTTGGTTACAGTTACTTTGTATCTTTGGTCGCGGAGTGATTATTAGATGTGGAGAGTCATTCATAGAGTGTTGGAGGATACCCTCACTCCTAGTGACGTGTAGAACGCCAATTGTCCAATCACAATTTGTGAAATAATTGGACCGGATCTAACTATTGTATAATGCTAGACGACTACTGCTACACACACACACGCACACACACACACCTGTTCAAATATAAGGCCATGTGAGCGCTAGGTGATGAGAGAAATCAGCCTTAACCTGTCACATAGCGTTGTAGAACGCGCATGTTTAAAATTGTTAAATAACACTGTCTCGTGCGCTGCTGTGTGTCTTGCAGGGCAGCCTGTGTGCGGTGGTGGAGGGCGAAGAGAAGCAGCTGGGCTTCAGCTCGGGGGAAGTGTTGACCAAGGCCACCATGCTGATCGGGGACAAGGTGCAGTTCAAGCTGGTCACCAACCCCCAGACCAAAACCCAGAGTGCCACCGCGCTGAAGATCCTGCCAGACACCTTCCTGGACGCAGACACGCAGGAGCAACGCAAAACGGTCAGTCTGGAGACACACACACACATACACACACACACGTTTTATTCTCACCAGCCACTGTACCTTCTGCTTTTCATGAATCATTCAGCCTTTCTACTAGCCACAGTTTTGCTGTCATTTTTTTATCTTTGTAATGAACCGATAAACCTCAAACTTCATTACAAACAATAGGTGCTCCATTACTGCGATGTGTCGTACCAAAGACTGCCTGTCAAAGTGGTTAGTCAGACTGAAATTGTTAGTAGCCACAGTCTAGTTTTACCAGCATTCGGCTGGTTGAAAGGTGCCTCTGTCAAGCCCTGCATCCATAACTGCAGGTTAACTGCATAACTTGACCAAGCCACCTAACCTCATGTTACACCAGGGAATGTAACCAACAGCCTGTGATATGACTAAGTCGCTTGGACAAAAGGCCTCAGCTAATCGCAATGTAAGGTTATGATGCACATGCGTCATGAGTTGTGTCTGATGTGCTTTCAGGGTGTGGTGGTGGCCATCAGCGGTACAGGTGAGTTTGGACACATCAAGCCCCAGCTGGACGCCCACAATGCAAGGCTCTACTTCCTGTTTAGCGAAGTGATGGAGGAGAAACGACTTCGCCTGCAGGACAAGGTGGAATTCAGCGTAGTGCCTGTAAGTGTGTTAATGTGTCAGCCATTCATAACTAGGCTGGTGCATGACTTGAAGTCTAACAGTATACATTTGTGGGTCCAAGGAGTTCAGGTGTAGGCAATTGGATTTCTTTTTTTAGATGAAGACAAGAAACATCTTCTAAAGCTCTAATGCCGTGTACAGACCAGGAGCGAACGAAGCGACGGAAGTCACTATTTCTCTATGGAGGGCACGCGACCTGCGCTACCAAAGCGAATTCGCCAGGAGCGAAGCTTCTTGCACGACCAGAGCGAATTTTGACGATTAAACTAAATCTAATCGCAGGCGAATTCGCTCTGACGCTGTTCGGCGAAAACCAATCGGAACGTTCATATCTCCGAATGTCCCAGGGTTTCAAGCCAGAGCCGTTATGTGATTAGCTGAATCAAACATGTCAATGCTGCGTCTCGAGCGAATACAGCGAATTCAAGGCGAAACTTCTTCTGCTACCCACGCTACCAGGTCTGGATTCGGCATAAGAGTTTGTAACTTGCTCTCAACTAAACTCACGTAACTAAGATGCCCTCAAATAATCTCACGTAACTAAGTTGACCTGGACAAAGGATAGTCTTCACTTCAGAAATGTACGAGGCTCATGGACATACCCATGTTTCCCCTCCATGGTCAGACTAAAACGGAGGATCATGCCATCAGGATCCGGCGCTGTGTCGAGGAGAGCGTGTTTACACCGGCGCCCAAGTTGGACAGCATCACTGCCAAGCCAGCAGAGAAGGTATTGCAGCTTTGTGTGTTTGTGTGTGGGATTGTTCCAATGGTACATGTAAGCCGTAAACAATACAGCACCATTTCTGGAAATAAGCTTATTTTACACCTACCCTTAGATTAATAATTTAATTTTAATTTCTTCTGTTCTTTCAGCCATTCTCTTGGTCTGCTGATGTCACTTCTAGTTCCAAGCTTGTTGCTATTATCATTAAATGTTATTATTCCAGCTAGCTGATAGCTGATACTATGTGATTCAATTATATATGCTAGTTAGGAGGTAGAATTTGCGTTGCTATTAGTTAATAGTGCTAAAAACCCACGTTACACCCCAACACTAGCATCTTAGCTGTCCCAGGGCGTGCTGCGTTCGCATTGCTCGCCTGCACTGTCTGCAGAGCCTTTCTCCAAACTGGCTCTCCTCCAAAGTTCACACGGTCAGGATGGAAACCCTGACAAATGCACATTACAGTGAAGGTCCAAAGTACTGTATATCCACAAAAGTCAGTATCCAAAGACACGCAGCCAGTCTCTAAACACTTTTTCTGAGCATGCTAGCTCCAATGCCAGCCACAAAGACCCAGCATGCGAGGCCAGCGCCTCATCCAGTGTCTACCTGGTCCTCAGATAGGGTGGTCATCGGTCTGTTTTTACAACCTGTTTGCGACAGGACGTGCCTGCGACTTGGATTGATGGACAGTGACCAGTGACCACTGCATAGCGCGTGGATTTGCTGTGCCTACATGGCTGCGTAACGAATAGCACATCAAATAATGTACAATATGGCACACATATCGTTTGGAGTTAATTGTTCTCCGAGCGTTTGGCCTGACAACCAAATCAGCTTTTGCAGAGATGAACAGTTGTTCCCTGTTCAGTTGAAGTTCACGAAGGGTGGAGATATTAATAACGGCGAACAGTGGTACAGTGATGAAGGCAGGGCCAAGGAGGGAAAGGTATCCAGTTCACTACATTTAGGTTAATCAAATTTGTGTTGCGACGGTCACCACAAACTAATCAGAATGCACACAGCACGGATTTGCAGTGCCCACATGGCTGAAGCCATAAGCGTAGCCAGCCACCAAAACATAATGTAATATAATAATGGCATATAATGTCACGCATACGTCGCAGCTATCGCAGAGTTAATTGTTCTCAACCAAATCAGCTTTCTCTCGTCTATCCAGCGGAAGTTTGTTCGAAGGGTGGGAGAATGAATTGAACAGCACCAAGGAGGGGAAGGTAGGCTATAGTTCACTATTTAAAGTTAATCAATATTGTGTTGCGAGTGTGTGTGACAGTGATCCTAAAGCGTTCTCAAAGGGCAATGTTGACCACCATAGTCATATCATTAACTATAGGCCTATATTATGTGGATATTACAGTAATAGCTGTGCCATTTAGTATTGTGGCAAAACAATTATGTGATGAAAGGCATGCTGCCAACACACAATGGATGAACAATGTCACCAAGGCTGGGATCTAATAATTTCCAGTAGGCCTATATTCCATATTACAGCAGGTCCTATATGGCATGACCAAACATTTGCCAATCCCACAATGACAGGTGAACTATACTAAAGCTAACCAGGTGACATACATCCTAGCTAATAAGAGACACATAATTTGGTTAACATTGAAGGTTCACTTCTCTGAACACAATGGTAGGCTATGTATGCCTAACCTATATAGGCCTGTATGGATCACACCACACCATGTCACAAATATTAGAACCAGCTTCCCTGGTGGAGGTCTGCATTCTCTGAGTTTCTAGTTTCTAGTTCTTCCTGCACTGGCCGCAACACACAGTGCAAGTAAGTTTAACTAAAACTGTTGTTGGCAACTGAGTTAGTCTGAGGTAAGATGGCAGCAATGCGTCCTGATTTCCGGCTACTTTTTAGAATGCCGACTTGATTGTTTTCTCCACGGAGACGGGGAATCAGCGAGTTAAAGCCAAGGGTACGGCGAGAGGACGGTAGGTTGGATTGCTAAGAGGCGTGATTGTCCGGCCGAAGTTGTCTGGTGTCTCTACAAGTGGCTCTCTTTGTGTGCCTATGACCTTTATAGGCTCTAGGGCTGGGTACCGAAATTTGGTTCCTTCATGGCGCCTACTGAAATGTTAAGGTTCTTCTGGGTATTGAACTGGTATAGATGTGAGTGGACAGAAACATATATCATGTCCAAAAAGTTACAGTTACAGTTTTACAATTAAGATTCTTGTTGATATAGCTCAGGGGCATTGCATTGTAATTGAAATGCACCTGAGTGATTTCCTTGCCGTTTCACATGAAGGGAGATAGTGGGAGAGAACGGATTCACTGTCTTAGGGGATCAAGAAATATTTAACGTCACCTCTATTCACTGACCCTTGTTCAAGCGAACAGTTCTAAAGTAGCAGCTGGAAGTATGAAGACAATATCTATTCAGACTGCCTGGCACATTATCGGAGTTTCACCGGAGACTGACCATCCCGCTCCATGCTGAACACCTTTCTCAGTCTTCTTCAGGATGGTGGGGCTTTGGGCCGAACAAACATGCAGCTGATTCATATTCCATGCATTTTGTGTGCGTGCGTGCGTGCGTGCGTGCGTGCGTGCGTACGTGCGTGTGTGTGTGTGTGTGTGTGTTATGTTTCCTGTAGAAGAAAATAACCATCAATCTTGCTGTAAATGCACCACAGGAGACAATCAAACCAACATCCATTGGGTAAGTTGTGGAGCTTCAAAGAGGATGTCTTAAAGTATTCCATGTTTATTCTACCATGCATGTCCTTAAACTCTCTGCTAAATGTGTGTGGAGGATACCATTTTTATGAAGCATGATGAAATGATCATCGTCGAGTAGAAGGTAGACTTTCTCTTTATTATATTATTGCATTATATGTTTAAATGTGCTTTTGAAATTTAGCTAGCAGAGCCTATAGAAAGGAAAAGTAATGCCACAACTTTGTATGTCCTTAAACTGTCTGGTAAATGTGTGTGGAGGATACCGTTTTTATGATAAAGACGTAGTGCCACTCAGTGAAGTCACCTGTGCTGGAAGGAAAACATGGCGCTGTAGATTTTTTGTTTTTTGCTTCCTGAACTACTACTTCTAACTCTTGTCAGTTGGCAATGTAAAGTGATGGTCCCTGTTGTGCATTCAGTAGCAGTAATGCAGAAGAGAGCAGCGTCTGTACTGCAGAAGACGACGACGTGGTGGTGGTAGTGATGGAAGAGAAAGGAAAGGACGTGATCGACTTGACTCTATCTGAGGGCGAAGAAGACGTGATCGACCTGACTGCCCACGACAGGTCTGATTCTGATTTTCACTGAGGGATAGTTACTGGGCATTCTCCACTACTCGAGTTGCCCGTCTACCACACACACAGATGTTTACAGATGGTTAATTGTGCTGAATATTACAGGCACATAGACTATAATCAACTGATGTATTAACTCAATTTGTAATCTATCCTCAATTGAATTTTGTCCAGGACACCCTTCTGGAAGAGATTTTGAATCTCAACGGGTCTATTTTTCTGGTAAAATTAAAAAATAAAGGTTAGCAGAAACATGGACAGTTATACATTGTATGGTATAGGATGTCTCTTTGACCCAACATTGTTTCGGGTGAATAGAACATAAATTAAGCACCCCTTTTTGCAAATATGTGTTGCAATCTGATTTGAAAACATGAAGGAGATGAAAATATGCAATTATTGGGATTTTTCTTTTGCTTTAAAGGGACACTGTGCAGGAAATGGTCAAAAAAGGTACTGCAACTATGCTGCTCATTGAAACTGGGGTGCCAATTGCCAAATTTGATCTTTACATGAAAGTTTTCTAAGTAATAAACAAATATTTTCTAGTATGGTCCAAGTAGAGTCCTTTTTGCAGCTAAAAATGGCTATTTTTGGAAATTCAAAATGGCGGACCATGGAGAAGATCCCCCTTTTCATGTATGAAAAGTGCAATTTTCCCAGTCATAACGAATACTTAGAATTTGATGGTGGTGGTAAGTATTCTTGAAAAAGGTAACATTAGTGAATGGGCAGTATAAATTCTGGAAATAAACAACGAAAAATCACACACAGTGTCCCTTTAAGCACTAATATCTGATGACGTGGGGGCTAAACAAATCAATTTCAAGGCAAACCTTTTTTGGGCCGGGGCGACTGCCACATTTGACAAAATCCATCAACTGCTAACCACACTGCAAAAATTAAAACATTTCATGAGCCTTTTCCTTCCCACAGTGGAGGAACCTCCAAAAGTTCTCTGAGGTGTTTTAAATGTCTCTGGAACCTTTACATGACGAGTAACACTGGGTTTTTTCGTTGATGGCTCAGGAACCCATTGATAGCCCTTTTAGACCTCTGAAGGTTCTCTAAAGAACTTTTGTATTATTCCCATAGCTTTTAGGTTCGTCAGAGAACTTCTAGGCCTCCTCTGAACTTTTTAAAGGAAAAAGCGTGAAGCATTTAAATGACTGGGGCTTAATTGACCCCAAGATCACAGATGTTTAAAAATGTGAAGTTAACAAGAGGGTTAAGTGTTGATATACATACTTAGTTTGTAATACTGAATAATTGGCACACCCTTCATGAATGAAATATCATTTTCATAAAATGACTGTCTTTTTTCAGTTGTACTAAAAAGGCAAAAAACATTTAAAAATATTGTTGTCCTGCAGCAAAACAAATGGGCAGTCCATCAGCATCTACATGGACCATGGAGTGGCTGTGAAAAAGGAGTTGGCTGAAGGCGATCGGCAAGAGACCGCAAAGGATTGTGAAAAACACAGCACCACACAGGAGCAGGCGGTGGGCAATAAAGAATCTGTGACCAATGACCTGAATGTAGTTAAAGAACCAGAGAGTAAAGAGGGGTCTAACACAGGCAGCCAGACCCAAACACAGCCAATTGGCAGCAAAAAAGTTGCAGAGTCTGTGGAAAAGGGTACTGATGTAAGCAAACAGTCTAAGGGCAAAGAGCTTTCAGGCAAAAACAAGGCCAGCAGCAGTGAACAGAGAGATGGCGGTCAGAGTCGCAGCCAGGACAAAGATGATCGTCCTAGTTGTCAAACCTCAGGCAAGGAGGTAGCAAAAGGAGCAAGCAAGGAAAGTGGTTCCGGTATCAGTAGAAGCAGAGAGCATGCTACCAAGCGTGCACGTAGCAGAAGCAGGGAAGACGACAGGAGCAAGGCCAAAGAGGATTTGGGGAAAAGGAGCAGCAGCAGCAGTCAGAAAAATGACAGAAACAGAGATGGAGGTAGCAGGTCAGATCATCGTCGAAGTCGCCGAAGTTCGAGCACAGAAAGGAGGCGTGGCAGAAGCAAGGAGAGGGCCGCCGGAGACAGGAGAGTGCGTAGCAGGAGTAGGGAACGGTCCCACAGGAGCCGCAGCTCAAGCAGAGAGAGGAGACGAGGACAGAGCAAGGAGAGGACTGGCAGGGATCGCCGTCGGCGGAGTAGGAGTAGGAGTAGGGATCGGGGCAGGGAGAGGGACAGAGACCGGGACCGGGACCGGGACCGGGAGAGGGAGAGGGAGAGGGAGAGAGAGAGAGAACGGGACCTGGAGAAGGAAAAGGAGAGGCAGAGGGAGAGGAACCAGGAAAAATACAAAGAAGGGGAAAGGGATCTGAGGCTGATGAGTCAGAGTCCAAATCATAGAGGTGAGGGCAACAGGAGCAGGAGCAGGGAGCGCCCCTTCAGACAGTGTAGAAGGAGTACGAGCAGTAGCCCGAAAAGGCAGAGCGCTGCAGCATCCGTACCGATGACTGCCCCAAACTTTGGCTTTGTCAATAGGGAGGAGCCCACTCCTGAGCCAACCAGCTTGAGTGGTAATCTTAAAGTGATGAGGAGTGAGATGATGGATAAAGAGATTGAGAGGAAACGGAAGGAGCTGGAAGAAGTGCAAGAGAAGGTGGCTCGTCAAAGGGCAATAGCATCCAAGAGAAGGGCATTGGAGTTAGAAGTTACACAGGTACATCAGCCGATTTGGGGCTCTCCATCTCGGCTCACAGATGAACCGGAGATTCCGCTGCTCTTCTCTCCAAGTCGTGAGAGTAACCAAGGTGACCGGTTGGCGAAAACGCCAATCAAGTCCATTTTGAAAAAACCCAAGCAGTTCCCAGAGGCTGAAGTTCCACTCAAGGTCTATTGCCATTTTACACCCATCATTTTTTCCTTGCTACTTGCTACTATGCTTTCTACTTTTTACCTTTTTAACTGTTTGAACTTCTTTCTTCAACAGGATGATGACGATGGACCACCACCTCAGAAAGTATCAATTTATCAAGCACCCTCTGGCAATCTGTTTCCCATTCCCTTGTCATCAAACCCCAAAGGTTCAGCTCTTCCTCACCAGCCCAGTGTACCCTACTCATCGCATATGGTATCAAACACATCAACATCTGTACCTGCTCATCCTGCACTATGGGAGACTCAATCAATCAACCCATCAGTATCTGTTTATCCAGCACTATGGGAAAACCAGCCATCCAACCCATCAGTATCAGCACCTGCTTATCGTCCACTGCGGGAGAGCCCACCGTCCAACATCTCAGCATCTACATCAGCTCATCCTGCACTTTGGGAGACTCCAACATCCAACACCTCTGTATCTCCTCATCCGGCACTTTGGGAGACCCCCTCAGAACGACGATTTACTGAGCCTCCTCTTCGCCGCTATCCCCTAAGCCCACCTCGTGCTCAAGAGGAACCGGAACAGCAGAGGTCTGAAGTCTCTTCCAACATGGCACGCTTCATCAGCCTCCTGAATAAAGGCGTGGACAGCAACCTGCTCTCTAAGATGGTCAAGGAGGCTGAGAAAGAAAGTGCTGCCATTCAGCAGAAACCACATAGCATGTCCCCGCATGGCGATGAGTGTTACGACCCGTTTAAAGAGGACCAGGAGTACCTTTTGCCCCACGAGATGCCAGTGGAAGACGGCAGTGGCTTTTCACGAGTCCTGAGCTTAAAGACTGGGCAGTTGGTGGAAGAGCAGTTCCTTAGGAAGTCCAGTGTGGATGAGGAGGAGGACTTCCTTTACGGTGAACAGGGCAACGAGCGACAACACAGGCTGTCAGTACCTCCTCAGCAGGTGATGAGGGAGGAGAGGGCATCTGGATTCTCTCAACGCGATGAGGTCACAGACACTGCCGGGAGAGAAATGGGCAAAGATCAGATGTCCGAGCAGGTTCACAGTTTCTTGAAATTTAAAGGCGTAGAGTTGGGGGATTCTGAGTTATCCCAAGTGATGAAAAGGGTGAGAGAACTTACAGACATGAAAAGGCGTGCTGCCATAGAGCGGCAAAAGCGCAATCGTTCGCCAGTTGACCACCATGATCGGACCAGCTCGCCTGACGCGGACAGATTGCGGTCCACTTCACCTGAGAAGCAATCGAAGCGACGGGTTTTGGTGAAGTATGACCCCAAAGGTGGGCTAACAAAGACGTTCCTTAATAAACCCTCAAGTCCTGAACCTGAATCGTCACCAGAGTCTGCTTCAAATCCGGCAAGGTTACTGTCCTCTACATCATCTCAGTTCAGTTATCCAGAGCCAGAGTCAACTTCAAGACCAGGAAATGTATTACACTCGGGCCATACGGCTGTTACTTGTCAGTTCGGGTACCCAGACCCAGAATCAACCTCAAATCCTGCAAATGTATTACCGGTACCCCCGACTTATCCACCCGTTACCTCTCAGTTCAGATACCTAGAGCAAAAATCGGCTTCAAGCCCAGAAATTCTATTACCCGCAGCCCATCCCCCTGTGCCCTCTCAGTACAGGTACCCAGATCCAGTACCAACTTCAAATCCAGCACAGCTGTTGTCTTCTGCTCATCCACCAGGTCCATCTACATCAAGTTACCCACAATTTCCTAAGGCAGTATACGCATATATGGGCCCTCCGGGTGCTGTACCCCCTCATACTCCAACCACATTTTTGGTAAGTCACTCAGCAATGCCTCCACTAACGCCTCAACATCCCACGCTTCAACATCCAACACTTCAGCCCCCAACATTTCAATCCCCAATGCTCCAAGCTCCAACCGTTCAGCCCCCAACATTTCAACCCCCAATGTTCCAAGCTCCAACCGTTCAACCCCCAAACTTTCACTCTGCAATGTCGCCGCACCCAACACATCCGCAAACGTTTCAACACTCAACACTTCAAGACCCTTCCCTTCAACCCCTAGCACTTCCATCACCATTGGAGGTTCAGCATCCTTACTCTATGACAGCTGGCCAAACCTACCTGTCGCAAACATATCCAGCTCCGACATATACAACTGAACAGGTGTGTCAACCACAAATTGCTAGCCCTACAAGCTCTTCGTATTCTGGATATCCACCTGTCCTTACCCCCATCATCCCCACCAGCAGCATGACCACTCCAACTTCAGGGAACGTCACTCCTCCCGTTTTGGTGACCCAGCCCCTTCAGAATACTGTCAAACAGCTGTCTGCTGTGAAGATGGGAAACCTTAAAGTCGTTGAGCTACAGCCATACAACCCTAACCCTTCTGAAGAAGCGGGGAAATCCTCGGCAGAAAGCAATGCCACAAGTGACCCAACGGCAGTTCAACCGACACCTGCGACTCAGATCGAGAAGCAGAAGAAAAAGGTGGGCAACCATTTCTTCCTATTCTCAGAGGACGAAGGTGTATATTGTGCTAGGAACTAAGCACGTCTTGCATCATCGGGGTTATGAGCTTTGTCTTCACGTGTGTTTTCACTGTGCAGCTGGAGCAATTCAGTCAGCGCTGGAAGCAGAACAACAAGAAGTTGATGGAGGCCAGGCAGGAGAGCGGGAAAAAGGACTCTACAACAGGTACCGGTTTGATTCTGTAGGCCGTACGTATGCCATAATGAGTAGGATGACGTCACGGCAGTGATGTTAAAAGTTATTATCTGTGACTGGTAAGTATTACACTGTATTACACTGGTACCTCATGCTTTACTGTTTTTTCTATCTTGACTGTATTCCTCCTTGGTGTAATTACTTGGAAAATACTTTTTTACTTTTTGTTTGTGAAATGATGTGCTAATGCAATGAGTCTATTGTTAACTTTCGAAATGTGGCTTATTTGTTATTTCAAAGACCATGTATTGTATTTTCATTGTATTGCAGCTTATAATTCATTGTAGCTTATAATTCATTGTATTGTAGTTTATTTGTTCAATTATTTTAAATATGTATTGTTAAATTAGTGTAATTCTTTGTAAATGTAAACAGAATGTGTTTGCCCAGGGAAATTTAGGAAGATGTGGGTGAGTTGACAATCTAGCATAGTGGCACATGTGCAGCCATGTAGTGTACTGTGTCAATTTGTACCGGGATACTATTGGCCCTCGTTCCAGCAGCCACACCTGACTATTGATCTGATCAGAGAAAGGTGTCTGGCCTCATCAAAGACGTTCTTCAAACAGCAAAAGCCCACTGGGCTTAAATGCAACCAGACAAACGCAAACATGTTTACATAAGTACTGTCCCTGTTAATTTGGTTAAGTTTAAAATCTGTACAATACCGGGAAGATATAATGAAGTCAATATAATAAGAAAGGCAAACCAAGGCAATTTTATTTCTATAGCGCATTTCATACACAAATGCAATTCAATGTGCTTTACAAAAAAGTAAGATAGAAGAAAAACAAAAGCACAAGGCATGGCAGAAGAAAAACAAAAGCTCAATGCATGGCAGTTAAAAACAAAGGAGTAAAAGCAAGAAATGTGAAGAAAAATACACATACAAAATCAAAAACAAGTCAATAATTTGGATTTCTAAGAGAAGACATCTGAGAAAAGCTTTGTCTTGGGTCTGGTCTTTAACTATCAATAATAGGGGCATTTTTTTTTTTTTTTACTTTGTCTGGAAGCTAGTTCCAAAGCTTTGCACCATAGCAGCTAAAGGCTGCCTCACCACACCTTGTTTTGACAATTGGTATAACCAGCAAGTTTTTCTTCACAGATCTTAGATACCTGATTGGTGGTGTACAGCTGACACCTATCCAGTATGTAGCTGGGTCCCGACCCATTTAATGATTTGAACACAAGTAGTAATGTCTTGGAAGTAGATTCTGCAGATGACGGGGAGCCAATGCAGCCAGTGACCTTAAAATCAGTGTAATGTGATCAATTCTTTTTGTTATTCTGAGAACCCTTGCAGTTGTATTTTGGATTAGTTACTGATTAGAAGATGATTGATAGTCTTTTTGGAAAGACCTGTGAAAAGGCTATTGCAGTAGTCAACCCTACCAGGAAAAGCTTCCCTGCCCAAAGGGTCCCCAAAAAGGTAAAAAGTAAAAAGGCAAAAGTAGAAGTAAGGAAAAATGTAATTAAAGTTGTAAAAGCTTCATTAAATAGGGCAGGTTGGAGAAAAGGGGAGATGTGATGAGTGAAATAGTATGTAGCCCCCCAGGTCTAGAATTTTTTTTAGATGATAAAATGCAGACTTAGTAATGACTTTATTGTGACTGTTACAATTCAGTGCACTATCGACAAAAGCCTGAAGTAAGATAATGCTCTAAAGCCTTAAGTAAGAAAAGGAGAGAGGCCCCTAATGACTTAAATTGAAAATAGACAGGAGAAACATGGGGTCATCAGTTTACTTTATAATAGTCATAATTCTTTTATTACATGGTCAGAGACAGGGCTTCACATTAACCTTTTCACTCAATGGCCATTGTGGCTGGTTGTTTGTCCCCAATTCACTAGCCAGTCCTCCTTTTCTGCTAGCCAGTTTGTCAGTTGTATTTAGCTAAACCATGATGCATCTAAGCTGATTCAATGAAACGGGATCAGTGCTATTACCACAGCTTCCCAATGGGGTCTCTACACCAACCAGACGGTTGGTTATTGTCACACGTTGGGGGCAGTTGGGGCAGAGTTGGCTTGGTGTGTCAGTGCGTCTGGGGGAATAGGAGGATGTTGGTGGTCATGGGTCTCCGTTGGAAGACTTTGAGCATGTTCAGTTGGGTTGCGCAGAGTGCCGGTGATCAGGCTCCATGCTGGACTCTGGTTTTGTTAGCTGCAAACAGAAGGTGGGAGGGCTAGCGAACTCAAGTCTACTTGAGTTTCATTACGACATACACTGTGTTTGTTTAGACAGCTTCTAGCACAATACACAGCGTGCCTTTTTCCTCTTTAGCGAACTACGTGGCAGTGAGAGAAACTAAGTCTAGGCTACAGTGTAGTAATGAAACCGTGAAAGTCATAGGGTTTGTGAGCAAGAGAGAGAGATCGAATCTCTTGATGGATAAATTATGAATGGGAGGGAGGCTTTGCCCAAGGTCATCATAGGCTTTAGCCTGTTTAGAGTCATTAGTAGTGTGTGTACTATCAAGGCTGGCTACTCGTGAAAAGTAGAGTTGACTTCGCAAGAACATGAAAACGTTTACAACTGGGCCAGCCGAACTGTGAGCTCTCAAACAAGGAAGTTACTATGACAAACTGCCTCCGGTGCTGGCGGGGGGAGTATCCACGGCAGGTGAAGTCGGGATGGTGCCGGATCGAATAAATGTGCATGCGACTTAAGAGAAAATAAAGCAGTCATACAGTAACTGAACGTCAATACAAACAATTCACAAGGATTAAGCAAAGCTCCTGTTTTAGCCACAAAGGGTACACTGGCAGGTAGCTCATTCTTCATTGTGGCGTTTCAAAGTTAGCCTGGTTCCTACCAGACCTCTGTGTGTTTGAGCTCTTGAGCCCCCTGGTGACGCCTAGTAGTGGAGCTCATGAAGCTGCACGGAACTACAGGTCGGGCAAGAGCCAGGCAATATCAAAGTGGGTAATGAGACTTACTAGCCACTGGCCAGGTTTACCCAATACTTGGCAGGTTGGTTGGCGACAATGTCAACCCCTGGTCAGAGGTATGCATAATATTTAAGAACATTTTTATGTTCAAGTATTAGCCAGTAAATCTCTTACTTTGCTCAAGAAAAGCATGCACACACTTAACTGTTGTTCATCACAGACCTGTGCGTTGAGCATAGAGGCCCCATGGGTCTGGGTCAGACGTTAGTTGAATTTCAAATCAAATTTGGATTTAATTTAGCATGGGTCCACAGATACTTTTGTGGTGCTTCACTCAATTTTTTGACAAATTAAGTCTGGCTGTGCCGACTATCGTCAATTTCACAAATTGCCCTCTGAATTTGAGCCAGTAGAAATTAAGTATTTACAATGCCTCAGAAGGTTAACTGATAATGGATATCCACCATTTTCTTGTTAGTATTTGATGTGTTTGGGTACCACAAAATAGCCTCGCGACGCCATCCTCTGTACTCCACCCAAAGATTTTGGCTCCGCACATCGTCTGGCAAAAGCCTCGAGCTCGGTTCTCTCAGTGTTTCGCCAATCAGCAAACAGTTGAGAGTGGTGACGTAGAACTCACCCACGAGCTCTGTTACTGATTGGTTAAGGTAACTGTATTCACACTTTCGTTTTGTTATTATTTGTATGCTTTTGCGATGCTATAACGTAACAGACATGCTAATAAAGCACAATATGGGTTTTAATTTGAGTTTGGAACTTCAATTAATTTAAATTATATAGTAAGATCAGATTATCTCCCATTGACCACGGAGACGGATTCCTCATGGCTTTTGCCAGACTGATTGACGGAGTCAACAGTCGGCTATTCGCCCAGGCTAACCACAAAACACAATGTTGTACAAAAAAGTGTCAGTTATTCTTCTCCCATAAAGCAGTGCTTGACTTCATGTTTGCACTTAAGATGAAGGGTACTCCACAGCTAGAGCCATTGAGGCAGATGGCAGCAAGAGACATGTCAGTTGTAGGGCTACTGTAGCCTATAAACTCATAGATAAATGGATATAGATACACTCGACTCCAAAAGAGTTGTCGCCTATCCATCTGTTTGGAATAACAGCTAATATTCTGACTTTCAATTAATCACTTGGCTTCAGAAGTCACTCATATGAAAGCTACAACCCTCCCGAATGAAAATGTATGTACAAAAATAAATTTCATGCACCAACGAAAGATTGACCCTTTATTGAACACAGACAGGGCAGATTTTCACAAGACAAAAGTTTTGTCGCCTATCGAACATAATGTGAAAATGAGCAGATAAGTCACTTCAAAACACTTCAAATACGCAGATTGGGTGTCATACGTAATCACTGAATCACTCTCACCTCTCCAGAAAATCGACTTTGGCCTTAGGTGTATGTTTAGGGTCATTGTAATCATGGAAAGCAATACAATGAAAATCAATGGAGTTCAATGAGAGATGGTGACATATTCGCTATTCGTAGAGCAATACATGTTTAACTTCATGATTTAATCAAAGATAAAAGCCCTCAAACACCTGCAGCATGCATGCAGCTCCTCATAAGAGCTGTATCTGTACCATGTTTCACTTTATGCACCATTTCTCTTTTTTCATATTCTTCGTCTCCAACACCATATAGTTCTGATGCTATCAGTTCTAAAATGGTTGATCTTGGGATCTTGACTTCAGAGTATGAGTCCCATTAGCCTTCATTTTTTGTCAGAATTAGGCCTGACATACTCTTGGCATACGCTGGCTTTTTTGAGACAGGACAGTGGGAGAGACTTCTTTGGTGTTAAAGGTGAAGAATTTGGAAAAAATACATGGTGCCTAAAGTCAAACATGGGAGGGATACAGCTCTTATGTGGAGCTGCACGCATGCTGCTGGTGTGTGAGGGCTTTTATCATTGATGACATCATGAAGTTAAAAATGTATTGCTCTACGAATAGCAAATATGTCACCATCTCTCATTGAACTCCATTGATTTTCATTGTGTTGCTTTCCATGATTACAATGACCCTAAACATACACCTAAGGCCAAAGTTGATTTTCTGGAGAGGTGTGAGTGAATCAGTGATTAAGTATGACACCCGATCTGCGTATTTGAAGTGTTTTGAAGTGACTTATCTGCTCATTTTCACATGATGTTCGATAGGCGACAAAACTTTTGTCTTGTCAAAATCTGCCCTGTCTGTGTTCATTAAAGGGTCAATCTTTCTTTGGTGCATGAAATGTATTTTTGTACATTCATTTTCATTTGAGAGGGTTGTAGCTTTCATATGAGTGACTTCTGAAGCCAAGTGATTGATTGAAAGTCAGGTTATTAGCTGTTATTCCAAACAGATGGGTAGGCGACAACTCTTTTGGAGGCGAGTGTACATACTGTATATAGCTATAGATAGATTTACAGATAGACAGATCATATGTTGGACAACGCTGCTCCTGCTACACTCCATTAAGATTTTAGTTACAGGCGGTAGACTACAGGATAAGAGTTTATGCTGGCTAAAAAACATGTGAAAGTAGTAGGCCTAGGTTTAACATGTGCAATGAAAACATGTCTACTGAAAAAGAATCCTGTGGATTCTACAGGGTCTCTACTTTCAAATGGTACCAGCCACTACATGATGGGTTCCTGTGGACAGGAACCATTTAAGTAGATGTGCGAAACCTTAAAAAACGCAAAATTTGTCCCTAAGTTTAAGAGGTTTTAAGTACATATTAATCATCAGTTATGGTTAACCTGCACAACTACTTTTAAGTTGACGATGCAGTAGTCCCCACTTGCTCTGCTGGTAGCCCAAGTCAGAGTAAATGTTGTAGTCTGGCTGTAGCTTCTACTAGCAGCCTGTAACTGATGCCAACTTGCTGCTACTGGTAGAACATTAGTAAACCACTCTCAAAGCCTTACATAGATACAATAATTACTGAGCACCTGTGCTGCCATACCAGTAGCCTGGAAAATCCCATGCTGCTTTGCATGATCACTTAAATCTGAAAGACAGCATGGATGCCAGCACCAAAGTCCATCTTAGAGATAAGGAACCAATCGGAGAGGGAACCAATTGGGGAGGAATGGAAAGGCAATGGCGGCAAATGAAGCCTGCAGTTTTAATGCAACTGACACGATTGTCAATGGGCTACTTACATGCCAAATTATACATTTGTAACGCTCAATCAGTCCCTCCAGGAATTTACGATTTGCACCTTTTTTGCAACTTATGTGAAGTCCCACAAATTCTGTGCGATATCGTAACTTAAAACCAATCACTGTGATCTCCAGCAACTTTTGGCACCCTTTTGGCCCCTCCCCCGTCTGAAAGTCATTAAAGTTACAAAAGACTTCATATTTTCTGCTGGAGATATGTCAAACATATTTTTTGCTAAGAAAAAACAGGAAGTGTGCTCTACACCCTCAAATGGACAAAACATGACACTTTTAATAGGCCTACGCAAGGTGCTTAACTTTGTCATGAAAAAAAAAAAAGTTGAAAGAAAAATGAATATAGAAGCAGTCATCAGATTTCTTTTGAGAGAAAGAGAGAGTGCGTCTTTGAGTGAGGGTTGTTGGGGTTTTTTTTTTGCCTCGCCGCTAGCGAAAGGACGGCTCTTGTTTGCCGCTTCCTGTTAGTGTATGATATAATCATGGATTCCATACTTATCAGCTCAGCTGTTGTCGATGTGAGAGAAATACTTGACGCTTCAATTGTAGATTGCGCTGCATGATGTTTTCCATTTGTTTGCTTACACATCAATGATCATATTATTTAGCTACATGTTATAGACCTGCAGCCCGTGTTTTTTTTTTGCTTATGCCCGTTTATGCATGCCCTGATGAAGGCATTTTCACATTTCAGGCATTTACCTCTGCTTTGTTTAGACAGGGCAAGGTTTGTGTGTGCATACAACACGTCTTCGAGACACTGAGAGGACGAGACTGTGAAACACATTAATATAAACGTCCTGTAAGGCTGTAGTGTGGAAATTTTGGAATGACTTTTGGGTGAGTGCTGGCCAATGTATGGCTGATTTTGGTTGATTTTGGCATGCCAAATTTGGGTCACTGTAGGTCCTGAGACCCATTTGGAAGCTTGCTAAAATGGCATGGCAGTTTTTGGCCAAAACTCAGCCATTCATATTTTGCTATTTGGGAATGGTCCTTGTGAAAAGAACATGGTTTGCTGAAAAATCGTGGATTAGGGACGGTAAGAATCGGAACAGGCAAGTTAGACAACACCAGAACTACAATTACATCTAGCTGTTGGTAAGTGCCTCCGAAGTGCGCACAGCACAATTTGGCTGCACTGAACAGAAGCCGATCACAACACTGATTAACAGACCAATGGCATTTCTAGAACAAGGGGCACATTTGTGCTTAGTTCTTAGTTTGAAACGAAGCATATGCACCACTGTTGGATAGAGAAACATTTACCAACCACAAAACTATGGCACACAGGGTAAGGAAGGAAAGAGAACATTAGGACATGGATATGTCCCTGGTTCGCTAAAGGAGATGAGAGAGCCATCTCTATGGGAGTACGCTGGTTGACGAGGTCCTTGGTCCTTGGCAACAAATGATGAACCCTCATCTATGGTAGAACTAGGGGTCCTTCATTGTTAGTCCCTGGAATGAAGCGGTAGGCATTACTGAGCTAGTCGGGAGCTTTCAAAAGGTTAGCCAAGCTAGCTATAATGCTACGGTAAAAAGCTAACACTGCTGGCAGGCAGGGCCGGTTTTAAGCATAGGCCGGCTAGGCGGTCGCCTAGAGCGCAATGTGAAGAAGGAGCGCCGAAATGGCGCTCTCCGATGCGTAATTTTGCGATATGGAGTTTTTTTTATGAAGTCGCAATCAACAAAGCCTGGCGAAAGCGCTCCTCACGGCAAAACGCCCCTCAGCCAATAGTAATATCGCTTTCAACTGTCTCTGGGAAGTCTGTGAACCAATAAACAGACAGTCCTGAGAAAGGGGGCGGGACGAGTGACAGCGTGCGATATATTTTGAATTTTGGAGACTCACTCGAGAGACAGAGAGGGCAAGCGCCAACAGCAGTGTTGCTCTGCTGGGTGGAGAATTGTTATGTTCTCATTAAACCAGTCATTGCATGATGCAGGAGTTGCAGAGGGTGTTTTGGAACTATGTGATTTAATCAGCAACCGTTTGTGATAATGGAAAGCCTAATAGTTATGAGGCTACTGTTTGGAATTAGAGGGAAAAAGAGCTTTGCTTTTGATCTGAGAAATCGCTAGTTAGCATGCTAACATTAGCCAAGTATGCCAAGCAATGAAATCAAGTAGCTGTTAGTAGCCTACTCACTCAAACTCGCCTAGGGTGCCAAATAAGCCAGAACCGGCCCTGCTGGCAGGCCCAGCGACTAGTCAGCCACTCAGCAATTTACACAGGTTAAGATGAAGGTATTCAATGTCCAAAATTGAAACTGCGTAATTATACTCATCCAGAGTAAAAAAAACTCTTTCTTGGTAGAGACGAAGGTCTTGTCGAGACTGGGCTCCCAGTGAATGTACTGTAGGTACTTCTTGTGGACAGTTAAACCCAGAGTTGGCGAAATAGCCAGACGAAGAGAGGAAAAGTGAGGATTTGCGAGCAAACCATTTGGTTTTGACAAAGTGGACATCCTGTCTACGACACAGCTCATTGGACCTCCGGCGTGATTGCCAAGGCCTTCATCAAATCGTACAGCTGAGAGCGTAGTTCCATAGAGAGGGTGAGATGACTTGACTGAAAGAGAACACCGGAAAGCCTACAGGACTTTGCTTTCATCAGCAAGTGCAAACACAGCACTCGTAGTAATCCTTAATAAATATTTATTATGTTTGTATGCTTTCAAGGGTTTTCCACCTTCTGTTCTAAAACATGCAACTTTTGTTACCACTACTACTAGACCTAGAATTCCACCTACCTCAAACTACCAAAATGACTGCTAAAAATGTACAAAATAAATAAATAAAATAAACCATGAGACGAGTGGAATGTGCGAGCATCCTTTTACTTTCAAGTGTGGGAAACCCATGTTACCGTTACAGTGGGTTATTCAAAATCCCTCAAGTTTAATTTTTTAAAAATCACAACAAATTGGAACTTTCACTTTCCGCCACAACAAAATCTCAACAATAGTGTAAAAAGCAGCACAACTTTTATCACTATTTTCTGGAAATCCTCATGCACCATCGGGCATCGGGCCATCCCAGTGAATTCCTGCAGGGACTGTCTCAATAAATGGCCATGGGCAATCGTAAACCACACCTCTACTACAAGAATTTCTATAGGTGGCCTCCAGATTATATCACTTGTGAGAGAGCCTGGTATTAGCCAGCCTACCATGCCAGACGATTGCTGGAGGTTGCATTTTCGAGCCGGAATTGGCAAATTGCTCAGGAAGACCTCGGTTACACATACCTCTAGAGGCATTAGAAATGTGGAGGATATGGTGGCCCTCTGAAAAATTAAGGCAAGCAGACGAGATCAAGATGACCAGAGCTTTGTAGTTGCGTGAGCTGTGCGAGATTAACTTGGGGCCAATGCAGATACTCTGATAAGGGCTTACAGTTTTTTGTTAATAATGTGAACAGTTGACCTCAGCCATTTGAGAGGTAGATCTAGAAAAGGAAATGGGGAAGACTGTAGATGGTATGGTACGGTTTTTGGGAGGACTTAGGGTTGGTTAGTTTGCCTGATTGGAAGAGCTGGGTGTCCCCCGGCAGTAGAAAGAAATGGATGTTGAATTAGATTGGAAGAGGTACGTGTTTAGGAGGTGAGGTCCCAGGACTGCGCTTCAGGGTAGCGGCCAGTCACAGAACTTGAAATGTTAATAGGGGCATTTACAGGATGAAAAAGGCAGGGTTTTCACCCCAAGCTCCCTACGCAGAGCAAGTTATAATTAGTCTACTACTAGACTAATGATATTCGACTACTACACCTATTATATTAGGATCTCCATTTTGATGTTTGGGGAGCAGTGGCATAATGGCCAGGGAGGTCTGTCTTGGGATCGAAAGATTGCCGAATCCCATACCATCCCACCTAACATTCCTCCTCCGGGCACAACACCCAATACCCTTTACCTAAATTACAGTAGGTTGCTAAAAGCATCAGCTTTGTGTAATGTAAAAATGTAAGCAGTTATGGCTTGGTACTGTATATCCAGCTGTAGAATTGGGTATATGGATTCTAGAGTCCATGGACGTGCCAACAGGCTTTTTTTTTTTTACAGGAGAGCTAATAAAAATCAGACATCCTCCAGTACAAACAGCGGCGACACTGAACTACCTCGCTTTCTTACCACTAGCCTATGAGCACTAGTGCCTTGTGCATATTTGTGGAGTCACCCTGAAACATTCACCCTCATTGGTTACCCAAAACATGTGGTCGCGTGAGACCTCGTGCCCAAAGCACAGGAATGTGGCTGAAATTCTGCTCTTGATTCCCTGTTTGAGTCAGGCCTGTGAAACTGAAAGGAACAGTCCACCTCATTTTAGGAAATTGCTAATATGAAGTTAAATCCTGGTAAAATATGAGAATACACATGATTTCTTTTTTTCCTGTTTGCATCGTCCAGTTTAACAGTATAGCCATATTAAGCATAGCAATGGAAGTCTATGATACCAAATATGACATAATTAAATGAACTTATGAACCACTTCGCCATTGGTTTGGCTCATTTCTTGAAACTGAGATGACATTCCTTTAACTATTGGGCCATTTGGCCAAACATTCTTACACTTCTGCGCAATATTTCTGATAACTAGCAAAATGACGTATCTCCTAAAAACTGCTCATTCTTACTTCAAAACTAAACCCCTATCCCATATAAATACACATCAAAACAGAAATTACATTCTCAAAATAATATGGACAAATCCCAAATCAAGCATTTTTTCTTTACAGAATGTTGTTTGAAGAAATGTCAATAAATTACTAACAACAGAGAAAAACAAGTGTATACAGCAGTAAAATTATATTTGACAAAGTATTAAAGTTCCAATTACTGGCATGAATTTACTGTTTAATGAAATCGGTTTTGCCAATTGGGTTGACTGTTTTGCATATGATGACTTGCACAATGGAGAGAAGAACCATTTGACTGAGAATTGACTAATCCGTTTAGATAAACAAAATCACTTTGTTTAAAAAATGTGTTAAATGTGTGCTCATTTTGTTAGCGGTGTAGGCTATTTGTACATAGCAATTTCCAAAAAAGTACTAGACATTTGAGACATGTACAAGGCATTTGAAATTTGACGAAAGCAATGAGAAATGCCATTCTTTTGTGAAAAACTGCAAGGAGGTAAGGGGATTTGTCCATGTTGAAATTAGCCAAATCTATGGAGAAAAACTGTGAAATGCATGTAAAATTCACCAGAGTGCAATACGGCCATTTAATTATGTCAAGTGATCATTTGTGGCTTGATGCTAATGGTACTTCCTGATATTAAGCTAAGTACCGGTACTGAACACACCGAGAAGGAAATTATATGCACATTCATGTGTGACGGTGTACTAGGAAGTACTGCAAATGTGTGAAAATCAAAAATGGGTGGACTATTCCTTTAAATTGGATTTAAATTCAATTATATTCCAACTTTTGGGAATCCTGCTTTTACCTTCAAGCTAAAGGGTGAGAAAAAGGTGAACGTGGTATATAGGTTTGATATATTTCATGTCGTCTTTGTAATGGAAAAGAAATGATGTTTGGATATATACATAACTATTTAACACAAATCTTCAGGTTAACATGTGAGATTCTAGAGATGATGGGGAAAGAACCATAAGCGTATTTTGCAGGTTTATTTGTTCAGAATTGTTCAGTGGCTGTAGTCATACCATCCCCATTTGCACATTTTAAAAGGTAGGTTTAGTATATAAGTATAGGTATTTTTGTACAGAGATTATCTAGTCAAATGATTGAGAGGAAATGAGTATGTGGGACAAGTAGTACTGAGCGTAGAGAAGAAGCTACGTGGCAGGCAGGAGGACGCTTGTATCCATGCAGCAGAGTTTATACCTGAAATGCTCACAATTGCAATTGTATACTGTTGTTGCAATCCTCTAGGGAATGTGGCGAGCACCAAAGTTGGTGGTAAGAATATCTGGATTTGCGGCCACAGCCTGGTGGCCCTGGCCGAGAAAAAGGCCAACAACACGGCGTCCCAGTTCGGGATGCAGCTAGGCCTGGACCCCAAGTGCGTGAAGGTGTGGTGGAAGGGGCTGCAGGGCATGACCTGGGACCAGCTGGGGCACCATCTCCACCAGCTCAAGCTCACGTGGCCCAATCCTGACATGCTCATCGTCCACCTGGGTGGCAACGACATCAGCCGCACGCCGGACCCGGAGCAGCTGGTGAGCCAAATCAGGAGGGACCTGACGTCGGCGCGCTACCTCCTGCCCTCCAGCTGCCGACTGGTGTGGTCGGACATCCTACCGCGCCGCTTCTGGAAGCAGGGAGGCACCATGGTGGACGACGTGCACAAGATGGTGGACAAGCAGCGCAAGGTGATCAATGCGCGCATGCACGCTGTCATGGCGGAGCTGGGTGGCGCTGTGATCACACACAACAACATCCGGCCTGAACTCTACCGGCCGGATGGTATCCATCTGTCAGGCAGGGGCATAGACACCTTCAACAACAACATAAAGGACTTTCTGATGAAATGGAATGAGGAGGAGGAAGAGGGCAGTGCCTCTTAGTTGCAGTGAAGAAAGAAAAAAATACTGCTGTTTTATTTTATTTTTACTTAGTGTACTAATGGAGATGTTTATGTTGCTGCTGTTTGATTACTTAATTTTGCGTCTTGTAGTAGCATCGACTACAAAAACTGTAAGATGGCATTCAGTATGGACTGTACAAAGAGTATCAGATATGTGTTGACGTGATTTTGTCTCTTTCTTTTCTTTTTTTACCAGATTATAAATAAAATCTCAAAGAATGATAGAACTATTCCTTGATGTCAAATTTTTTTCACTTCAAGCTTTTGCTATCGAATTGCTACGTTAATTTAGTGAAGTTGTATTTTAGAGTATTGGTTTAACACAGTCCCTCCAGTTAACTTAACTTAAGGAACTGTAAGGTGACAAATGGACAAGTCAAACTTTTGTTTGTTTTGTTTCATTTCAAGAACCTTTCAAAAAGTGTGTTGTGCTCAAAACATTGATGTGAATAGCTTTTTTTTTTTTTTAAATGACCAGGCTTGTCATATAATGCAGCAGCTGTAGCATTGCAGTATGCACAAATTATTGCTGGCTCAGACCACTGGTGTATTCCAGTCTATTTACAGATATTTCAAAACACCACGTTTTCTGTCTTATTATTATAATTGACAGCAGTTGGCATAGTATCGAAACACTCAGTGGCTGTAAATGTTGAAGCTGTTCAAAATATGAAAATCCGTTATGCACCTGTGAGACTATAAAGTTCAAGATTGAACCATTATAAGAAATGAGAAGCGCATAATTGCACCCTATATTACGATGACGTGTAGAGCCTGATCTGTGTCTGATCCTCTACAGCAGGGTTTCCCAAACTGGGGTGCGTGGCCTGCCATAAGGGGGTGCGGGAGCTTAATAGAGCTATGGCGGATATGTGAGTTTTTATCTAGCATTATGTAGTTTTTAATAGTATGGTGCATTATATGCTGGAACGGTCCATTGGAAGTGTAGTTTAATTCCAAGACTATTGGAAAAGAGGATTCCCCAAAAACGACTGTGCTTAATATGCAGTGAATGAGTAGTGAATCCATACTTGCGCGGCCATCAGCACACCAAAATATTCGCTCAGGGGGTGCGCGAACCACATTGAAATGTACAAGGGGGTGCGCAGGGAAAAAAGTTTGGGAACCCCTGCTCTACATCACATTTTCCTTTGGAGAGCCTGTTACCTAGATCACCTAGAGCAGGGGTGTCAAACTCAAATTGACTGAGGGCCAAAATCAAAATCTGGAACGAAGTCGCGGGCCGAACTCAACATTTATTTTTAAAAATGGACTAAAATTGTGTGTACTTGCACTTCATATTCATAGTTAAGTTTCACACACACTCTTTCCCATCATATTTGTTAGTTCAAATGTGTCTGCACATCCCGTGACACAGCAAATTTCATGTTCAAGTCATGTTACGCTATACATTAAGGTGTATGTAGGCCAACTGTAATAGATGTTTTAAAATGATCTTGCGGGCCGAATAAAATGGCTTCGCGGGCCAAATTTGCCCCCTGGGCCTGAGTTTGACATCCCTGACCTAGAGACATAACCGTACAGTATCGCTTGGAATTATTGTGGGGAAATGAAGGGCAAACGTATTTACAAAGTATATAGCGGGTAATAATCATCCAATGTTTACAAATAATTGCTGTGTTAAATTTTGCCCATTTACTTACAAAACTTAAAATTGGCATTATGAAGACCTCATTTTATAATTGATTTGCAATGCCAACAGTTATTGAGACAAAACTTAGATTAGGAATGGTGTGTTTTTCCAAAACGGAAATTAAAAAAAAGGTCATGGACCTTACAAATTAGAAAAGGCATGGAAGTAAATCTGATTTAAATCTTTTTAAGTTCTAATTCAAACAGAAAGCTTATCCCAGCGTTTGGCAGCATAATGACTAAATGTCATCACACTGCCTAAATTTAACATGGGGCAAAACCAGCAGAGAACACTGAAGACCTAAGGCATTATTAGGATGATATGCTCCAGCTTGTCTGCATTGTACATATTTAGGCTCTAAGACAGGGGTGTCGAACTCAAATTCACAGCAAGTGAAAATCAAAATCTGGCATGAAGTCGCATGCCGAATTCAATATTTATTTAAAAATTCACTGAAAATGTGAGCACACATGCCTCATACTTAAAGCTAGTCAAATAACACATTCCCATTTATGTACTTATACTATTCATTGTATACTTCTACAAGCTTGTATGTGATGTGATGTAACTTTGTGGGCACCGACATCTGACACATCCCCCCAAAAATCTCATTGACCCATTAACACAACTCACTGGAGGAGGAGAAATGCTGCCTATGATCCCACGATGTCTTCCTCACCATCATGAATGGAAGTGGTAACATTGTGGTTGGAGTGTATTTGTCTGGCTAAGGCACAGGATAACTTCCTCACAACACCAACAAAAGGATGTGCCAACTTCCTTCCACCACTAGACTGAAAGTGGGTAATTGACTGGTCTCCCAACATGACAGTAATCCACAATATACAGCCAAAAGCAATAAGGGTTTGGCTCAAAATCCCTTATTATGTATGATATGTGCACAAACATGGTCATCAATTAAAGGAAACGTCTGAACTCTGAACATGCTAGAAAACAAGGGCTTTGCCACCAATTAGCCTAATTTATCGAGAGGGGTCAAATACTTTATTCCTTTCAAATTACATAAAAACCATATACCACTTGTTAATGAGCAAACCAACAAATCGAGCAAGGGATGAAATACTTATTAGCCTACCACTGTCCATAGTGAAATGATAATGATGATACATGATTATGATGATATATAAAAATAAAGAACCACAATATATAAAATGTATGCACTAAAAAGAAAATGTAGTAATGATCAAGCTAATACTAATAATAACCGCCACAAAGTTGTGAAAGTAACCTCTGCCCGGCCGGATCAACTGCACAGGGCCCCTGTCCCAAAATACAGATAGGGCATTATGTGGTCATGTTGTTCTGTGATAGGGTGCAACCATACTACTTTTGTTATATGATGAGCTAGCCTGGCTTTACCATGCCTTTGTATTAATTCCATTTGTGCGGATGGTCTGGGTCTGGACCTGAACCCATTCTTAGTAAAAGTGTATGTACAGCATCCGCCAAATAATAGAGGTAGCAAAATTGAAATGAAACCATTGCCTCTCAATAGAAAGCTATTTTTGAAAGCCGTCCACCATTGTTGGCAATAAATAACATCCTGGCTTAGTAGATGGTGCAGACTTCCACCTGTACCTACCAGTCATCTGATATTTTCACAATCAGAATGCCCTCACTGAATATCCATTGGAAAACGCAGTCTGATGGAAAGCTATCTTTGAATTATAATTGAAAGATTAATTATTAAATTATTTGTGCAACTACAGTGCCTATAAAAAGTCTACACACCCTGTTTTTGTGATGTTCAACAATGAAAGACAAAAAATGTATTCACATTTAATGTTAACTTAAACCTGTACAATGTTATCGAAAAACAAACTCAAAGCTTTAAATAGAAAAAAAATAGAATTTAAAAAACTTAAATGAACATGGTTGCAGAAATATGCACATTGCACACCCTTCTAATACATTGTTGCAGCCCTTTTGGCTTTTATTACATAACGTTTTCCCACATGCATGTGGGAGATTTTGTAGTCTTTTTTGCTAAATGTACTCCAAGGTTGAACTTCTTGGACATACAGTTAGTCCCAGAAATATTTGGACAGCAACACAATTTTCCGCCTTTTGGCTCTAATCCCCACCAACAAATTTGTTTATCGTAGTCTCATCAGAGACAAACAAACAAAGGATATGGATTGCTGGAAGCATGTCCTGTGATCTGATGACACCAAGATAAACAAATTGGCTTTAGATGGTGTCAAGCATGTGTGATGGTAAAAGTGATTTGTATTAAGAAAAGTACCCCATGCTTAAAGTCAATCATGGTAATGGGACTCACATGTTTTGGGACTGCATGAATGGCATCAACGTTGGGAAGTTAAATTTCACTGCTGTAAAATAAACATGCATGTCAACATGTACTGTGACTACTGAACCAGATCATGATCCTCTCTATGGGTTTTTAACACAGTCATGTTCTCACTTTTGCACCAGTGTAATTTCACAAAAATGGAAAAATATGTATTTAAATTATATTTCTAACCACAGTTTTCTGTTGTAAGAACATACATTTTGGAAATAACATTTGTGCTTATAGAAATATTGTTCAAAATGTTACTTTTCAACAGGGGTGTACTCATTATTGCAGAGCACTGTAAATGCTAGTCTGTCCAATTCCTTTTGATCCCTCAAAATTATACAATTGTTGTAATTCATACACAGTTCACCTGATAATATTGATGTAAATACAACTTGTTTGTTTAATTTAAAATCCATGGCGATGGTGTATAGAACCAAAAGTTGAAAATTGTGCCTATATCCAAATAATTGTAGGTCTAACAGTAATTCCAAAAGGTATGTTTAGTGCATCACCCAAATATCGCCATACCCAGAGTGAGGTATGGTGGTGGCGCCATCATGCATTGATTCGGGCCTCAGTCAGGGAGGAGGCATTTTATAAGAAGAACTTAATCTTTCACAATGACAATTACCCAATGCACATGCCTAAATCAACAAAAAACATGGGCCTCACCAGAATAAAATTGAGGTTTTGATGTTAACTTTAACCTGTACAATGCTATCGAAAAACAAACTCAAAGTTTTAAACAGAAAAAATTAAATATTCAAAAAACTTGAATGAACATGGCTGCAAAAACAAGCAAATATGCACAAATGCGATAGACGGTTCAGGTTGGCGTGTTATCTTACTTACGTTCATGATGCTATGTTGGTTTTCCAATGGATTTTCAGTGATTGCATCCTGGTCGTAAAAATATACGATAACTCATAGGTAGCGGCAGAGGCTAAGGTCATGGTAGGGCCCGCACCAACAAGCAATTTGGTTTTCATTGATTTGGGATTATTTAGCCTTCAACATCTTATTATCTACAACACTTGAGGAGAGATGAAGCCCATCAAGGTCATGGACTGACGGGAGGGCCCAGGTGTGGCATCCCGCCTACACCTGTGGCCCCACTGCCGCCCATACTTCCTGGCACGCCACAAAACAATTATCAGTCGGGACCATAATCTAGAACATTTTAAGATTTGGAGTCCAATTACTTTTGAGCAGGCAGTGATGCAGTAGTTCCATTGGCAGGTGAGTGGCAAGAGTGATCTGATTGATTGATTGGTCATACTAGCTTCGACCAGTCACATACAGAGGCATTTCATGATTATGATTTAGACCCGCCCTCTGCACATCCCTCGAAGTGGGTATACAAGGTGATTTGGCCAGACTTAACACTCACAGAGAGTTGGAAGTCACGATACCCAGGCTACTGTGAAATACATTTTGTATCTAATATGTTGATTATTGTCATTATTTTAGAAGGAAATGCCCTTGTGGGATGGCATGCATCACATTTAACACATGTACAGTGCACTTCCATAAAGAGTAGGCCTACGCCCCTTTTGAAAAGTAACACTTTAAACAATATTTCAAGAAACTCTGAAGTTATTTTCAAAATGAGACATGGAGATAGTTACATACAACATCCGTGAAGCTTACCAAAAATAATAACTTAATTGACATTACATTTTTCCATTTTTTTAATTAATGTTGGTGCAAAAGTGAAACACCTTCATTGTGGGTCATTGTTTTTTTTTCCAACTTGACAATGACCCTAAGCACACACCTTTGGCCAATGCTGATTTTCTGATTTATGTGAGAGTAATTCAGTAACTAAGTATGTTACCGGATCTGAACTCCTTCGAACATAATGAGAAGTTTGGAAGAGAGAAACTGGGCATCAGCCGGGAGAATACTAACTTCACCAACATAATTTCACATAAGGGGAAATGTGCAATTTAAGTTATATAATTAAACATGCTTTTCTGTTGTAAGCTTTACTGCTGCTACACCAAACTTATTCAATGCACATTTTGAAAATTGAAAATGTGACTTCAAAAAGGTGGTAGCCTACTCCTTATTGATGTGCACTGTAATTCTCAGTAGCCTACTGCTAAATGTTTTTCTCCAATCCTGCAGGTCCACAAAACAATAAACGGCAGTCTGAAACGGTATCAAAGAAGGTCTGGATTATTGGAGACTGCCCGACGTTGATGTTCCTCCAAAGTTACATTGCCAAGGGTGTGAACAAGATGCTCTACTGTAGGCCAGTGGAACATTTGACCTTGGCCAAGGTCATTCAGGAGCTCCTAGATCTCCAGTTCCCCCCGTTCGGCTGGCCAATTCCGGACATGCTGATCCTCCATCTTGGATCATCCTGTGACATCCCACATGGGAACCTGGAGGACACTCTGTTGAAGATCCAGGAGCACCTGGTCATAGTCCGACGGATCTTCCCCCAGTGCGCCCTGGTGTGGTCGGACATCCTGTCAAGTTCATACAGGGAATCAGAAGGCCATCAGCCTGCCCACAGCGCTGATCTGGCCAGTTACCGACACGAGGTCAATCTGAGACTGCGCAATATAGTCAAGGAATTTGGAGGAGCAGCGATTGCCCATGGAAACATTCAGCCAGAGCACTTTGAGTATGGTGGCAGGAGGTTCTTGCCGAAGGGTCAGCAGTTGTTCCAGCAGAACATCATGGAGTTTATGGATGAGTGGAGGTGGGATGAGTTCTCTCTTCCAGGAACTGCAGAACCTACGGGACACACGGATCAACCACTGGCATGGCAGACTGGCAGACAGCCCATGACAGGTACTACAGTATACACTCACAGTCACACAAAACATCAGTCAATCACGCATTGTCAAATTAATTTATTTTGGCACGTAGACATGGCCAAGACGATCTGAAGCCGTTCAAACCGAGCATCAGAATGGGGAATAAAGATGTTTTAACTAACTTTGAACACGGCATGGTTGTTGTTGCCAGATGAGCTTGGTTTACACATTTCAGAAACTGCTGATGTAATGGGATATTGCACAACCATCTCTCGGATTTACAGAGAATGGTCAAAAAAGGGCAAATATCCAGTGAGCCATTCTGTGGGGAAAATGCCTTTATTCCAGAGGTCAGAGGAGAATGGCCAGACTGGATCGGGCTGAAGCAAAGGCAACATTAGCTCAAATAACCACTCGTAACAACCAAGGTATGCATAAGAGCATCTCTGAATTGAATTTTGTTTTGTTGTTGTTGTCGTCCTCAGGCTGTGGTAACCAGGGGGCTGCCCAGAAGGTGGTGTGGATTTGCGGGGAGGCATTTTGCCAAAAGGCCAGAGAGTTGGCAGAGCAAGAGGGCATTCGACTGAGCTGCGGCACTGTTGAGGTGAATGTGGTCTGGAAAATAGCCTGGAAGAGGTACATGACCTTGAAATGCTTCGTGCCCACGCTACTGAGGTCTGAGCCCAGAGTGATCCGCCAACCGGACATGGTCATCTTGTACATGAGCGAATCTGAGATGAGAAAAAACATGGAACAAGTAGTGATTCACATGAAGAGGGAACTGACATTGCTGAACACCATCTTTCCGAAGTGCCTATTGGTGTGGTCTGACATCTTCCCAGGATTGGATTCGACTGGTAGTGGTGTTACAGACTACGTCAACTCCAGAATGCATGCTTTTGTGGCTGAACTGGGAGGAGGAGTTGTTGCCCACAAGAACATTGGGCCAGAACTGTATCAGTCCATGTTAAAAAAGAGTGTTGCTACCAACACAGCAAAGCAAATGGCCAACCACAACATCCAGGACTTTGTGTGGAGGTGGAAGACAGAGGGCAACGCCTTATAGCACACAAAGAACAGGCTATGTAGCCTAGTGAACTAGACCACTGTTTCCCAACCAGGGGTACGTGTACCACTAGGGGTACGCGAGCACACTGCAGGGGGTACTTGGGAAAAGATAAATTTTAACAAATATATGGAGCTTAGTTACATTGGGATGGAGAGAGCGATGTAGAACTTGACTTAGGGGGTACTCATGGCACAACGAAAAGGCTTGGGGGTACACAAAACAAAAAAGGTTGGGAAACACTGAACTAGACCAAACCCTATCCGCAGAATGTGTTTTTAGGAGATAGTTGTAGCTGGGCCATGAATCTGACTTTGCTCTTTCATCTAGTAGAGCTCGCAAGTAGGTGACTTCAATTTGTACGTGGCGTCTCCACAACCCAAACACTCTCCACTGCATTCAACCCAAACGTCCTCCTCTCCTCTCAGCCCAAACCGACCCCTCTATACTTAAGTCATTCACACGGGACTAAGAACTGAGACATTCTCCATTATTATTTCAATTCACCAGAGGTCAAGAGGTAATACTTATCCCGCATGAATAGGGCTTTAAACTCTGCGACATGAATATGGTGAGCACAATGAAGAAGGCCTGAAGTTGGTTCTCATCTTTTTCTTTTTTTCTTTTGAAAGTACCAATAAGCCTAAACCATTACAGTATTACATTTTTGTTGAACCTTCTGCTAAAAGTAGTGTGCCGTACATTTACATTTTTTATATCTGTTTGAGTGGAATTTTGGAGTTGAATGAGGACGAAGAGGGAGGGAAGAAAGCGCCAGAGGGAGGGAAGAAAGAAACGCCAGGAGCTAAGTTCAAAACCACACTCCACCATTTCTGGAAATGTGTTACTTTCCCATCTTCCCTCAAGTTGTGCCGGGCTTAAGCCAGGCTCAAATACAGGACTTTAAAATACTGTAGCGTCCAATTTTGACGTCTGATTGTGCCGCACACATAAAGAGAATCACAGCTGTCAATTTTATCCCTGCTCGTATACAGAGAGGCAATGCCTGATGTTCTATTTTGAGTCGCAAATATCAATCAGTGTTGGACATCTACGATTTGCGATTGCGATCTACGATTCACTCACAATGAGGAAATATTGCCTGACAATCAGCCAGCGCGATTCGCTCTTGAGTGCATCCTCGCCTCCACTTCAGGTGTGCGTTTTCCCTCCTCGTTTTTGTCATCTGCATTTCCGGAAGACAAGCCTGTCCTTTCGTACAGTGCGAGCATTCTGGTCGCACCCGACCTTCAGGTCATGTAGCGAAAAATGGGCGTTACTCGTCCTAGCCAGGCTGGGACACTTCGCTTTAAGAAATACTCATTGTGAGTGAATCGTAATTCCATTCCATGCAGGGTAAGTGACCCTGGTGTGTGGGGTCCCAGCATTGGGAGGAGCATAGATGAGGGGGCACACTGATTGGGAGGGGTGTAAAGGTGTGCTCCTGAAGGGGAAGGCAGTGTGATGGGAGTGACCATCACTAGGGTTGTGGGTGTGCACCATCATGCCATTGAGCCTTGCTCTTTGGTGTTGTGGTTAGAGCCTTGAGTTTGGTAACCTGGAAGGTTCAGGGTTGAAACCCAGCAGCGGGGCAACTATATAACTTCGTTTTTTCGTTTGTTTAGTTGTTTTTATGCAGGCTATGTACAGTATATACAGCTTGAAAGTGACGTCATATCCTGTTTATATTGTTTCTGATATTTTTAGATAATTTTTCTTACCAAACACTAAATGATTTAGCAGGACGTGTTTTTTCACTTTTTTCATGCAGACAACCTCTATATTTTTGCGTGAATCGTCTAATTTTAGTTCCTAAAACAGCGTTTATGTAATCCTTACCCAGCAGATGTAGGCCTAATGACTGGAATCAGAAGATATTGACTCACTACCGTGCAGTGCTGTTAGAAGCTGTTAAGTACAATATTTGTAGCATAGATGGCGTTCAGTATGGCAGACTGGCGCGTATGAACACGAGTGCATTTTGCATGGTCGTGCTCCTCAAATGGCACGGAAAAGCACTTTTGTCAAGTGACAAGGTTTGCGCAGTTTGGAGCACGCATTAACTGACAAAGGAATTGTACACAAACACAATAGATGGTTAAAATCTCTGAGTTATCTTTCTTACTTTTCATGATGCCATGTTGAGTATGGTCTGTACAGAGTATTGGATATGTGTTGACATTGTTTTCTTTTTTTACCTGCTTCAAATTAAAAGTTTAAACAATGAGTAAACATTTCCTTTATTGCAATTTTTTCCCCCACTTACAGCTTTTGCTATCCATTTTTAATATTAATTTAAGTGAATTTTAGAAAATAAGGGTAGCCTATATTTGCCAATTGAATAAATTCTGAAAATATTTCTGCAGTTTTTCTGAATACATCTTACCTTTGAATAATGAATAAGTGAAATTGGCTCTACAACACTCAACAGAATTTCTTGGGTCTGTATTTCTAGAGGATGTACAGCAGCATTTTCTTTTATTTATGACAGTAGTGAAGAGTGGGATAGGAAGCAAGTAGGAGAGCAATGGGGCCCAATCTATCAGTCTATGATATAAAAAATATATATATTTCATAATTTCAGACAGGACATATTAAACATCATCTCATTTGTGCCCTTCATTGATGGTTTGACACCGCAATGACAAGAAGGTTAAGTGGCCCAAACACGTTTCAAAATGGAGTTCACAGTTTCATTATTGCCTGATTATTCTATTGTATCATTTTCATCTGATCATCTTACACATGTCCCCCACCTGATATCCTGTCTATCTCTTCTAGCAGAACGGATAATATGCAACATTGGAGGGATAGGTTAGGTTATGTTTCTAGATTTGTGAAGACCAGATGTTCATGAAGGCAATCGAGCAAACATTTTGTAATACCCCTCTGCATGTTTCATGTTTTCACTGTCCTTTTATTATGACTCCCTGCAATGAACAGTAGTTGTTGTTTCAATTGCACATCTACGAAGATGGCCACTAGTCAAGACATATTTTGTTGTGTGAACATTTCAAAGAGGAACTTTTTGTCCTTTTCCTTCAGATCTTCTCGGGCTCATCTGATTATTATTTTTTTGGCACTGTTGCTTCCTCTGACACCCGGGATGTTTTTTCAGCATTTCAAAACCAGGGGCTACAAATGTCTGGACAATTTACATTTTAATAAGAACACTTCAAGTGTGGGGTAGGCCTAGGCCTATTATGTAATGAGATTGTACTGTACTGTATTGTAGTTGCCTGTGAAAGAGTGTATGCTTGCATCATAAAGTTAAAGGCTATTTCACTGCATCATTGTATTATGTTTTTTCCATTCTGTTTCCCTTCTGTGTTAACCTCAATGGGATCAACTTAATCTAACAATTTCAGTATAAATGCCATTTTGATCAGATTTATTTATTTTATTAAACCTTTCAGGATAAATCCAACCTTTCATGGACTTTGTGCTGTTTCCATTTCTTTTTTATTATTTTTTTGTTTTTGAACTCAATGAATGGTCTGTACTGAGTCAATGCAAAACAAATAACAACATGATGTGTTTGCAGTTAATTTATTTAAGGAAGGAGCCGCAAGATGTACAACATTATCGCCATAAAGTCTAATTTCCATCTTTCATCCCCAGACACAGGTTGATAATGGTCCCTAAAATGCATTGGGTCTACTTAAAACATGATACCCCATGTGATAATTATTGGTGTGATATTCATGTAGGCTAATATGAATAATTATTGCATTTTCTGCTAAGAGCCCAACACATCACAAGATGTGCAATTGACAGTCATAAGGCCGGCCTACTTGCAAGCAGTTGCATAGTGAGGTCTTTATACAGAAAAATGATGACAATGCTTTTGTTGTGAGTGCATATGACCTTTGTACAGGAACACGCTGACATTTTAAACAAAACTGTTCATCTGAAAACTTGTATGAACAAAACGAAGAACACAACTCTTGGATTGGATTATGAAAAAACACAGTTGAAAATGTTGACCAAAGGAAGTGAAACCAGACACAAAGGAAAACATTTCTGCAACTGAGTATCTGACTAACCAATACAAAATGTCTGTACAGAGTGCAGGCAGCAGACAGAAAGTATCTGGCAGGCAGAAGCCAAAAGACAAAAAAAGGGAGAAAACAAAATTTCCCCGCTCTAAGCCTAGGCAAAACAATTTTTGGGCGACTTTTCCCCATTCAACATTCTGATTCCAAATGAAAAGATGAACTTTGAATTGTGCTTTTGTGAGACATTGAACAAAACTTGTCAGTGATGTCTTTCCTCGCATTACAAGGGCACAAGCAAAAGGCGATGGTTTGATTTTTAGTTGGATACATACAGTAGGCTACACAGGCCTGGGCTGGGACTAAAACAACCTTTGGGGCATTTCTGTCTTTGACAGGCCCCTCACATAAGCCATTTTTACAGTATCATGCTTGACTCAGTCTACTATAGCCTACTGAAGATGGATTGGCCCCTGGGGGACTGTTGGCCCACTGGGAAAATAGCCTATATGCCAGATTACTAGCCCAGCCTGGCACACAGTCAAACTTATTCATGGACATTTACAGGTTTAAAGTATTAAAGTTTAAAGTCTACAAAGCACCATGAAAAGGGACAAAAATGTGTTTCACACAGTGTTCAGTCAATTTGCAATGCACTGTATTAATAGCAGAAAAGATATGTGAGTATTGTAAGGATATGATTCGTATTCTGGTTGTCTGTTTACACTGATTTGCAGTGAATACATCTTCAAGATTTTACTTCAATTGTTTGTCCTAATTTTGTCCCAATAAAAAGGTTTTGAATCAGCAGATTATGACATTTGAGCATGTATTTCATACAGTATTTTACACTTCACCCAGGCAGATGAGGTACTGGTACTCCCATATATTTTAACAAAGGTAGAAGTGATTAACATTTTTAACCAAAGGTAACATAAACATTAACTAGAAGAGGAGTTTTTTAACATGGACTGGCACAGAGATAAAGGAGCTGATACAAAGCGAAAGAGCCTGAGGGGTTGACAGTGCACTTAGGAAAGCAAATTACAAACTGTCCTCAACCATGCACAGCCCTTATAGAGGAATCATTCCGTCCAAATTCAGAATAAATATGTCCACAGGACCTACATCCTCTCTGTGTGCCTCCATTGGCACAGTAGTAGCCGTAATACAGGGGGCGGCACACATGCCTTTGGTCCGAGGTTTGCTTCTGTCGCAGCTGACAAATTTCATGAACTGACTGTCATTACGTCGCAATTTAATGACAAACTAATAGACAATATCCACATTGTCTCCACAACAAGGACAAGGACAAAGACAAGAGAATGTTCTGACGTGTGGGAACACTTTATTCTGATCACCCATCGTAAAATATGTGCCATCATTTTATGCATGTCATGCAAATCATGTGAACTACGCCGACCTCATCAGTAAAATATCTGGAAGTTAGTGTGCAAAAACGTGTGTCCAAATCTTGGGGGGTATCCACACGGGTATAATGAGAGGATATCTCATCTCGTCGAATTGGGCCCATTTGCTTGCAAACATGGCTTTTCACCAGGAGATGGCCCTGTTACTGAAACTTCAAGTACTAACCCAATTTTTGAAACAATGTGCCTAAATGGTTCAGAGCTTCAATCAAACTTCATTTGCCCATCACTACCAATCCCCCCCCCCCCCCCACACACACACACACACACACCCACACCCACACATGCACACACAATAACACCCACACCACTTCCTATCACACCTTCCCCAATACACCACCAGAATGACTCCTCCTATCCAGGCTGTGCCCCAAGCCCCCCACCCCGCCACCATAGACACTTCATGTCACCTCCGGAACGACCAGTCTCCCCTCTAGCTCCCCAGACCACCCCAGCCTAAGGTGAACCCCAGCATCCCGGCCGCAACCCCCAGGATGCCCAGCCCCAGCCTGGCGTTGCCCATCAGCAACGGCTCCCAGAGCCTCCTCAGCAGCTCCATGTCGGCCTGTGGGGGGCGTTGCCGGCGGTAACAGCAAACGATGAGGGGTTCCCAGTCACCTCTCCCTTCCTCCTCCTTGGTGTAGCAGCCAGGGGACAGGCAGAGGGAAAGCAGTGGCCCCTTCCTGCCCGACCCAGCCACTCGGTCCTCACACTGGGAGTCCGCCATCTTGGAGGAGTGGATCAGGCGGAGCGTATCTGCGTCATAGAACTCCACCTTCCCTCCGTCGCAGTCCAGGTACACGCCCACTCGCCTCGGACACTCCCGCAATGCAACAGGAGTCTCCGCCCCTCCTCCAGACACCGTCACGCTGTAGCCACGGCCCCTCTTCAGGTGCAGCATCATCTGTTCTCGTGGCGCCCCCTGTGGCGTGGCCCACCACCTACACAGACATGTCCCCAGACACACGCACAGCTGAGACGCACACGCCACACACACCCCCACGGCCCAGTCGGGTCTGTGGCCTACCTCCACCTCCCAGTAGTGGCGGCCCTGGCCGTACTTGGCACGGCAGCGTGCCATTGGCCGATAGCCTTGCCACACGCCCAGCAAGCCCCACAGCTTCCTGTCCACACGCTGCAGGCTGCACCCGGATAGGCCCACTCTGGAATAGGACTCCTCCCACTCGGCCAGCTCATCAGCATGGGGAACTGGGGGGTAGGAGAGAAGACAAGACAAGACAAGGGAGGGGAGGAAAGGAGGGGACAGGACAAAAGGGGAGAGGAGAGGAGGAAAGGCATGTGAGATGAGAGAAAGGAGGAGAGGAAAGGAGATAGGAGAAGAGGAGTGGGAGAGGACAGAAAGGAGGAGAGGAGAGGACAGAGGAGGATAGTAGGGGAGGAGAGAGGAGGAGTGGGAGAGAACAGGAGGAGGAGAGGAGTGGGACAGAACAGAAAGGAGAGGAGAGTAGGCGAGGAAAGGAGAAAGGAGGAGTGGGAGAGGACAGAAAGGAGGAGAGGAGAGAAGAGGAGTGAGGAGAGGAAAGGAGAGGAGAGAGAAGGGTAACATGCCAGAAGAGGAGGGAAGAAGGAACACATTGATAACCGGTTTTCGTACATACGTATTTCCTCTGTATGTGGCACGCAGTGTTTTTTCATCTGTACATACCGGTCGTTACATGTATTATGAAGAATTCATAAATATTTATAATATTGATTATAGAATAAAATCATGATTCACTATACAGTTACATCGGTCATCCAAACCCAACAACGACAAGTTATAGTAACAAGTTAATAATATTTGAATCTGTCTTGCCCTGCTGGATGAAGTTCATTATTATTTTATTATTATGGGGGACTATGTCCCTGTGTTCTCACCCTTCTTAATGTGGATGTGGTTGAGAACTTGCTTCCAGACGAGGAAGGGCAGGTGGGACTCATATGGGCCCAGATCGATGACATCACTACACACCCCCAGGCCCGGCAGCTTCGATGAGAACCTGAGAGACACACCCAGGAAACAGGAAGTCGTACGCGTGCGTGCGTGCGTGCGTGCGTGCACACGCCGTGCGTGTGTGTGTGTGTGTGTGTGACCATACTGCTGTTAAAGCTCACCTGATAAACTCCCATTGTCATTGTGACACAGCACTCCACAGCACACATGTGCACACTGCACACAACAAAATTGTATTCATGCCTCAACCGTGCAAGGGGGTAGCCCCCAATGGCGCCCAAAAGGTAGCAGTGCGGCAGGACGTGTGTGTGTGTGTCCATACTGCTGTTCCGTGGAGCTGCTGTGTTCTTCAGAGGATGCAGGATCGCCATCAAAATGCAGCATCTCTTCAACCATGCCACTCCCCACAGAGGTCCACCACTACGCGCACACACACACACACACACACACACACACACACACACACACACACACACACACACACACACACACACACACACACACACACACACACACACACACACACACACACACACACACACACACACACACACAAGATTATTGTATATGCTCACTGAAAGGAAGCATGATTGGGCTATGGGACTCACTGGGTGCATTCCAATATGCAGACTCCTGTCCTCCACTTGTGCTTGTGGCCTGACGCCCCATATCCGTGGAGAAAACAATAGCTTCCCTATTGTCAGCCTAGCCACAACAACTTTTGGGGGACTGTTCTTCATTCACCATCCCGAGAAAATTACATTAGAATTGTGCTTTTGCAAGATACTGGATACATCAGTGACGTAATCACAAGGTCACAAGCAGGCAATTGAGTAAGGGAGGATGGAAGTCTGCATATTGGAATCCTCCCAGTGACTAGAAGGAAGCTGATTAGACCATGGACAAAGAGGGTCGAGTAATAAAGAGGGTTCAAACCCCGCCCACCCAATGCAAAAGAGTGTGCTCAAGTTGGGTCTCCTAAGCGGGCAATGTCCCCTCCTTCACTTTTTGAGGCGTTTGCACGAGAAGTACGCTACCACCATCTACAGCGAAAAACCTCAGGACTCAGAAGGTCTCCTAACCGAAGGTCTCCTAAAGGGACGTTCACCCAGCGGCGTCGAACAGGGGGGGGGGGAACCCTGACTCATTCTTAGGGCCCAGACCACCTGGGGGGCCCACCGGGGGCCTCCAATGGAAAATATTTTTCTTCATTCGTTTTTTTAAAACATTATTTTAAAAATGTCAATACATGTTGCTAATTTATGTAATGGGGGCATCGACCCATCATCACCCATCGACCTATCGACACTAGGTTTCCCTTCAACCCAGCTAGTTAAAAAGTTTGATTAGACCAAATACACTATGTATTCAATATGCTTAATCCTAACCAGTGCTCGAGTTGTAAAATAGCCTATAAGCAGCTGGGGATGGTCAGAGATTGATTCTAATTATTGGTGGTTTGGGGGTTTCTCCCCCGAGAAATTTTTGAAAATGTACTTGTTAAAAGTGCAATTTCAACACAATGTGAAGAAGGGATGTATATTTTATAGGGAGGTGATTTTTGACCATTTTCATTGAGGGGGATGATTTTAGACAATGTTCATTGTGGGGGGATAGCCTAAAATAGGCTACCTGTAGGCATATGTTCTTTATTGTGCATTGACATTATCAGCCCAAATTAAAATAAAGTACAATCACTTTTTTAGGCATCAGACCCAAATAATACCCTTTTTCATTAAATACCATGATATCTCCAGCACTATTGGTTGCCCCTGACTTCTTTAGCCTACTTGCCCTCTCTTCTACCACTACCTCTGCATTCCTCCATTCTCTCCAGTCTGTCTGATATTTGACCACCTCCCACTCCTCTTGTCTCCACGTTCAATCATGTTTGGAAGGGCTGATCATCAAACAATCAGCTGGGGTTATAGTCTAGCTAGCGTTGTTGCTCTCTTTTAACGTCCCTGTCAAGGCTACATGGGCTGGAAATATTGGTATAAGGAGTAAAAACAGTAGCCTAACTAATACAAGTCTCATATTTTCATCTGTATGAAGTTATCACCTGATGGTCCTGGCTCCTGCGTCTTCAGTTCGCCTACTTGCAATTCGTAAATTTTACAGTTCTCTCTGAACTCTGCTGCGCGCGCTATTGGATCAAACTCTGATCCACTGCTCTGATCTGCCCGACAACCGAACAATCTATTTTCTGATTGGCTGAATAGCGTGGTAACTAGTCTGAACACAGAAGCGCTGTTACCAATTTCTGGCACGTCTGTGGATAGGTTGGATTGAATTAATGTGCGCCAATTGTTATCAAAACTTCAGAGTGTGAAATACTATGTGTGGCGTCTGAGAGTGTGAACTAGCTCAGATGAGTGTGTCACAATCTCAAAGACCCAAAGCCCTGATCTCATTTTGTTGGCTATCATTGTGATAGAACCCATATTTGTCTTAGCCTATTCATAACAAGTGTCCCAAAAGACCAACATGGGTCGATGTTGGTTCAAATATCCAAATGATAGCAGCTATTTGTAAATTTGTGCAATGCTGCCCGCCCTGGTCATCAAATTTGCAGATTGATTCTGTCCTCATAACGATATGAATATTAATCAACATCTTGTTCATCAGTTGCCAATGTCAAGGTGGCGGTGCGAACAGCTGTCAGTCTTGAACCTTCATTCTGCTTTTATTTTGCGGTCTCAACACTCTCAAAAGGAAAGCTCTGGTTACTTGGCCATGTCTCTGACCATCTGACAACGCCCGTTATAGCTGAAGTGTGGTAAAATAATGACTATATTTTGACGGGGCACCAGTCTGCGTTTTGAACGCTGCTGACGCCATTCTAATCTGCGCAAAGAGAGATTTACAGGTCTCTCTTCTCCCCCTCACACCATAGTGATGAAGTGATTAAAAGTCATCCCTATGAATACTTACTACTTGAATATTAACTACTTTTCATAGGCCTAACTGGTAATGTGAAAGATTAAGACATTTTATATTTGTATTATGTCTATTAATAGCTATGATGTCATATGATTGAATATGAGGATGATTTAAGTGAAGGAGAGGAAAGCATAGAGGGGAGGGGATATCAGGAGGTAGGCGCGCGCGGGGGGTAGGTTGGGGTGTGTGTAGGGGGGCCCATGGAAGAGGTTGTTCCTAGGGCCCCAAATTTGGTGCTACGCCCCTGCGTTCACCCGACATCACACGGATACCGGAAAAGAACTAGAATAACGTATCTCTGTTTATAAGATCTCTGCTATGGACTCACTAGAAGGAAGCTGATTGGGCTATGAGCTCACCTGGAGGAATTTGATTGGCTGGGTGTTGCTGAGGTTGGAGGTGAGCACCTGCTCCGTGTTGGTCTTCGTGGAGAGGAGATGTGTCATCTTGGTCAGGTTAGTCTGCATGGGCGCCAGAACTCTAGTCTCCTCCTCATGCAGTCTAGATAGCACCTAATAACAATAATAACAATAATAATCAAAATCATGGCCAAAAGGTGAGTCTTAAACTGCCTCTTAAAAATGTCCATGGAGGAGGCTATCTAGACATAAAGGGGAAGGGAGTTCCATCTTCTGGGTGTGTATTATGTGTGAAGTATGTGCCTTTATCGAGATACTACGGTGACAAGTGGGATAGGAAATGAGTGGGAGAGAGAGGCGGGGGAGAGTTGGGAAATGACCTAGGGTCGGAATCGAACCCGGTCACCGGTGTGAAAGTGCATTGCCCTACTGTTTGAGCCATGGCTGGGCATGGTTGGAATCTTAAGTAAACTAGGATCTGAGGGCTTGGGCAGGGGTATAAAAGTATAGCATCTCAGATATATTGCTTGGAGCGATGCTTGGAGCATGTAAAGCATTAAGCAGTTAGTAGTATTTTGGTCTTTGATAGAATTCTTGCTCACCATCATAATCATAAGCATCATCAATAATAATATCAATAATAACAATAATAATATCATCAATCATCAATAATATTTTTGATACTGTATTAATAATAATAATCCCCAATCCTCTAATCAGGTTAGTCTACATGGGCACCAGAACTCTAGTCTCCCCTTCATGCAGTCTAGGCGGCACCTAATAATAATAATAATAATAATAACAATAATAATAATAATAATAATTATAAATAATATCAATAAGTCGCAGCACTCTCATCTCCTCCACAATCTAGAGAGCATCTAATAATAATACACACCACATAATAACAACATTACTAAGATTGGAGGATATAGCTTTTACTACTCTGCTTGCAAGTACCATAGTAACATCAAGTAAATGGTAATCCAGAGATAATCACGGACGGTAATGCAGAGGAGCATGGTAATGCAGATAGCCTACCTTCTGCTCCTGATCTCTCAGTAGCTGGTGCAGCTTGGCAAACTCAGAGGAGATCATCACAGACAGGTCTCTGGAGCGCTCCTAAAATGAGCATCATCATTATAATCAATCACCTTCATCATCTTAGTCTGCACCATTATCATTATATTGTAATCAGAACCTCTCAATGAGCAGCAGGCAGACCTTCACTCATATCCACAGCCCATCATTATCATGATCATCATCTCTGGGTTCTTCAAAGCATGAGCTAACTGTGACCCATGGAAGAACCAATGTTGCGTTGACTACCAACCACTATCACTATTGGAATGAATATGGGTCCCTTTCAATATCTATCCTCGCATCCCCTCCTTTTGCTTGTGGCCTATTCATGGCAAGACGTCATTGATAATAGACGTTTTATTTCGCATCAGCGAAGGGCTATTCCATGGGCCTGTAACGTGCAAAATTTTGAATGGAATTGAATGGAGTGAGTCAAGCTAAATCCTGATTCTGTTTGGCATGTGCTCTGGATTTCACATATTATAGCAGTGAATTTTAAAAGTTTAGATTGGTGTCATGAGACCACTCATTTTCGGTAGGCAAGAAAGATTATTTTAGTTTATGTGCGAAAGTGGGTAAGAGACTACAACATGCGCCTCAGCTATTTGACGTGAACCGAGGCTGAAGGTGCACAGCAAGCCCTATCGCTGCACCGCGGCTGAAGTGGCTGCACGTCAGACATGCAACTTCTGTTGTGTAGTCCAAATAATTACATATTTTTGCACGCACACAACTCACAAATCGCTTGTAAGTGAAGTCGACAATCACACCATTGGTTATCATTCAATCTGAGGCATATGTATGTGTGATTAAGGGGGGAATGCAAGGTGGATCGGAAAATAGGTGTGATCAGTCCATTACGGCCCAGTCAAAATGTTTGGCTTTCACCATGAGCTGCCCGGAAGGGGCGGAGACTTAGGCACCCAATAGTCACCTGTGTCTGTAGGACCTTTGCAGACTGCAAGTCAATCATGTTGTTCAGATATGTGTTCTCCTTAGATAGGAAGTTGACTGCTCCACCCAACAAGACCTAGAAAATACAATAGCACAACGTGGAGTCAAGACATACACAGACATGAACAGTAGTGTGCTATTGTTATAGTATAGTGTGTGTGTGTGTGTGTGCGTGTGTGTGTCACCCATAGAGGTAGAACATTAGACTAGAGGTGACACGGCAATTCACGATAGCACTGGGAAATATCCCATCTTGTGTAGGTAGTGTAGGGACCTTCAGTCAATGCAAATCAATGGAGAATATGAACACCTCTGTCAAAATGGACTAAATCTGTGTGAATATGAAGTAACACATTAATCGAAGACCAGATTTTAAATGTCGGGCTAAATATCTACTTAAATCATATGAGTCAATAAAATACATTTAAACATCAAATTATAAGTAGAAATGCACTCAGAGTGCAGACCTCCGCCAAGGAACTTATCCGTTTAGAAACTTAAACCTAAGTCTTTGATTTAACCTGGTGACAAACAAAAAACAGACTGTGTGTGTGTTTGTGCATGCGTGCGTGCACGTGCGTGTGTCTGTGTGTATGTGTCACCTTATAGTGTTGCGCCACCTCTTCGGCTGGTCTGCATGTGTGTCCCCGGTGTTGTTTCGCATCTCTACACACCACACACAGCAGCTGCTGGTCCTCAGTACAGAACAGCTTCAGCCTCTCCTGGTGCACAGAGCACATGGAGGTGGGGTCTTTCACAGCCTCCGCCCCTGAGCACTCCTGGTAACACAGAGTACAGTATGGGGCACCTAAGTCACGCCCTCTACTTTCTGGTTCATGGGGCAGAGGGAGTCAAAAAATAATTACTGGGCTTGAAATGAGTGGTTTTTCGACAACAATCCAAACCTTGGACCTCCACTTATGCACCACAAGTCCACCACGACTCGCCTTGTTCACTACCATTCAATTTTTTGCAACTGTCTGCCCCATGAACCAAGAAGTAGAGGGCGTGACTTAGGTGCCCCATACACCAGAGATGGGGCCAAGTCACTAATTTGCAAGTCACAAGTTAGTCTCTCAAGCCCTTCCAATCAAGTCCGAGTCAAGTCACAAGTTGAGACACATTTGACCAAGTCCAAGTCGTACCCAAGCCAATACATGTCAAGTCCAAGTCCCATTTTTCCCAAGTCGTTAATACTAAGTCACAACAACACACACACACACACACACACACACACACACACACACACACACACATCCATAACAGCCTCCTCAGGTGCACAGGACACGCACACACTCGCGCAGGCAGGCAGGCAGGCACGCACACACACACACCTGCAGTGTCCTCTGTTCTTCCAGGTGTTCTTTAGCTGCGCTGACCACCTTGGCGAGCGATCGGTTGGCCTTAATATGTTTCTTGTTGAAGGGGTGTCGGCACTCTGGGCACTGCCCTGAACCCCCACTGGTTGCCAGGTAACCGCTAATGCACGTCCTGCAGAAGCTGTGCTGACAACGAAGACTGACAGGCTCCTGGAACTCACACAGACACACGGGACACAAGATCTCCTCCAACAGGCCAGACGACGCCATCTTGGATCACACACACACACACACACACACACACGCACACACACACACACACACACACACACACACACACACACACACACACACACACACACACACACACATCCACACACACACACACACACACACACACACACACACACACACACACACACACACACATTACATGCTATACAAGCAGGTGTAACCCAACACAAGATCTCTCTGATAACCACACGGCGCCATCTGGGGGACTACACTTAACTTAACAATTTAGTGAGGACCTCCTGGCAACATACTGCAGATCCCACTTTGAGAACCACTGCTTCAATGGTCAATAATTGGGCCAGTCAAGAGAAATACCTTTCTTTATGCTGATATACAGCTCCAGGCTTTTTTATAAGAATAGCATGACTTAAGTTGTGATAGGCCATCGCTCATCTGTTTAGAAGGTGCAGGATTCAGTAGAAATTTCAGTATAAGAAGAAGACAATCCGCACACTTCAGGTCTTTTTTTGTGCAAAGAAGCTTTACTTGACTTGCAAGCTTTCGGTCCTTAGACCTTCATCAAGAAGACTCTGCCTGATGATGGTCTAAGGACCGAAAGCTTGCAAGTCAAGTAAAGCTTCTTTGCACAAAAATAGACCTGAAGTATGCGGATTGTCTTCTTTTTATAAGAATAGCATGAAAAAGTTGATTTATTTCCATAATTCCATCAATAATGTTAAACTGTCATGGATTGTAGATTCATGGCCCAGTTTTTTTAACTATTCCAATCATTAATTTTTTTCTTTTTATATACAGTACGTTGGCCTTCCAGCTCAAAAAACCCATGAATTGGGGAATTCGCAGCATTAGAATATTGTAATAAAATCACATTTTTCTTCATCAAAATTCAGGTCACATTAAATCAGTTGAAATTTGGTACGTTCTATATAACATGCAATGTTCAATACTTGGTTAAGACTCTCTCTGTCTTAATAACGGCCATGATGCGTTTAACATTGAAGTCAATGGCAAAACCAGTACATGGGAGTTATGGAAGCCCAGATATCCTTGATGCTTTGCTGTCAGCTGTTCTTGTTTGTTGACCTGGTGCCCCACACTTCACTCTTCAATATAGCATACCCTGTAGAATTCCATGCCACGTTTTGGCGCTAACTCACCAGTTTAATTCTAAATCACCAGAGATGAAACTCCATTGAAAATGAATACATTGCATGTTATGTAGAAAGTACCAAATTTCAACTGATTTAATGTGACCCGAATTTTGATGAACATGCTGGACAAAACCACACACTTAGGTTGTAAAATAACTGGAACAGAAGTTAAAAGTAGGCCTATCAGGCAAATCTCTGATGAGTACACTACCAACCTGGCATTAAACATAGTAGATGATCCATCCCACCCCCTTTTCTTTGAATACTCCCTCCTTGCGCTCTAGACGCGCTCTAGACGCGCCTCGCGGACGCAAATTGAATTTGCTCACTGATCAGCTTTTTAGGACCTGTGTGAAGCTGCCCCCCCCTCCNACCCAAAATGCTGAAATAACACTGCAGATAGCTTGTGCTACGTTTGAGCCGGATTGTGCTGTAAAAAAATCGTTAAGTGTTAAGGATTTTGAGTAATTTACTCAAATACTCAATACTCAATGGGCAGCCCCATCTCCACGTCCAAATTTCTCCTAAGTAGTCTCCATCGAAGGGAATTTGTTTGTGCTCATTTGTGCTGTAAAAATGAATGCTTCAAGTTTTGCAAAGTTACAGCCGTTTCATGTAGGGGATTTAATAACTAAACTAGCTCCAGCTAGCTAGAACGAGGCTTGTCGCAGACTCGCACCCAGCACAACATCTATTCACACTCCTTCCATCAGGGAAAAAATACAGCAGCATCCCATGCAACACCACACGTTTTAGGGACAGCACCTACCCACAAGCCATCCGCTACTTCAACCTGAACATGCACTAGCACTTTACAGCCACCCCACTGTAAGCTACTGGATACCTGAATTTCCCCCTGGGGGTCAATAAAGTTACTCTACTCTACTCTACTCTACTGCCTGGCCTTCTGACTCTGCCTACCTTGCACTATGTACTGTATTATATTGCACTTTTCAGTGTTTATTGTATGCGTAATTCCCTGTTAAGTTATGGCCCCTCTTGTTTTCTTGTCTTTGTCTCACATGTAGCCGTGTTGTTAATGAACGAACAAACCAAAGACATTCCTAGCAACTGTATGGTATACTGTTGATTTGGCTAATAAACTTGAACTTGAATAAACTTGAACTTGAACTCTGCTGCTCTACTTTGGAAAGGTATTTTGCAAGGAAGTTACCAGTGTCTTGACAGTTAGTGAATTAATGTACCGTAACTAAGATTGAAAGCAATGGCTTTCACCACAAAATAGACAGTCGTGCAGTCGTGTACATACTTTGATAGCGACCTTGTATTGTGAAGAGTTGTTGTTGTCGTATATAGAACAAAAATAACAAACCCAGAGGACCTGTCACACCGGATGTTTCGTAATAGATACGAACTTCCAGCTGCGGAAGTAATCTTACTGCTTGACATCGCCACCATCTTTGACCATTAAGCGGCTTGCAGACTTTGGTCTGCAAAAGCATCTGGAATCTACGAATGCCATGGATTCGTTTTAACAGACACTTTCACGAAGTTATGTACTTTAAAACTTTCGAGAAAGACACCTCTGATGTGATGTAACGCTGAACGAGGAAACCGCCAGAGCCACAGTTGCTAGCTACATTAGCCGTGTTGTGGTTGAGCTAGCCTGGAAAACTAGCAGCTACTTATTAGCTATATTTTTTTCGTATACCGAGAAGCAAAACACTCAACATGATGTCACGAGGTCCTCCACGGGGGCCACCTTATGATCCCCGTTACGGTCCCCATCCAGACGACTATCCCCCACCATGGATGGAGCCACCTTTCCACGACGGCCCGCCCGACCCACATTACATGCGTGGTGGTCCGTGGGGGCCTATGGACCGACCACCACATCCCTATGGACCTGAGCCTTGGCCTATGCACCCAGATATGGATCCGAGGGGACCCTACGGCCCTTATGATGACCCATACGGACCACGCGGACCTCCTCGCCACCCCTACGATATGGATGCCCCACCTTATCCCGGTAGGCATTACCCTCCGGAGTATGACCGGCCTCCCTTACCCCATGACTATCCTCCCCTGGATGAATACGGTCGTCCTCGTCCTCCCATGGACGAATACGGCCCTCCTCCTATGGATCCTCATTACGGGCACCCACCGGGTAGACACCTACCCCCTCCGCCTGAGTATGACACCGGCATGCCCCTTCCACCGGGGATTCCCCCACCGGTGATGCCCCCCGAGTTCCCTCCACCGGTAATGCCCCCCGAGTTCCCTCCACCGGTGATGCCACCCCCGGTGATGCCACCCACAGTCATGCCACCTACAGTCATGCCACCCCCAGTGATTCCACCCCCAGTGTTGCCACCCACAGTGGTACCACCCACGATAGACACCAGCGTGCCGCCACCCCCCATCCACGACTACGGTCACCCGCCCCCCTACGTGCCCCTGGACCCCCACTATTACCGACCTCTGGACCCGTACTACGGACACATGCCTCCGCCTCCCTTGCCTGATGTCAAAGGCCTCAACGTCAAAGAGGTAAGGATTTTAGAATTTCCATGCATTTTTTTACGCATGTTCTATTGCCACCTTGTAGAGGTGAATATATTGCCTTTACACATTAGTAATGAGTGCCTTACTTATCCCCTGTAAATGGATATTATGGAAACAGGATACTGGCTGTACTTTAACCATTTGCAGGTGACTGGAAGACTCATGCATTGTGTGTTGCCGCTACAGATGCCATGAGTTACCAGTGTTTCCCACAGAAATTTTGGAAACTATGGGGGCAGCCGGGGTTTATTTTGTCCGGGGGGGTGGGGGGGGGGGGGGGGGTCTTCTCACACGGGCCTTTTTTTTTGTGTGTGTGGGGGGGGGGGTGTGTATTCTTGCAGCGTAAATGCAAAACGGCAAAACAATGACTACAGTATGACATTGGCGCATGGAGAAACTGTAGGCCTGGGCCTATATTTCAGCCATTTATATTTTGAGAAATAAGGCTACATAAGATTTTACCCATGACTTATATAATAGTAGTACATTGTCATTGTCAAAAAATGCAGTACAGTGAATAATTTCTGTTTACAACACAGTTTCATTCGTCCCTCGTGCAGGGGTCTGGGAAACAATAATAAAACAAAATAGGAGCAGAGATAAGAATTTAAGAGCACTGTGAAATTGTTAACGCATAGACAAAAAGGGTCTTAGAGGGTAGGCTATGCCTTTCCCCCCACACATATCTGTAGACGTACACATTCTACATGAGGGGTGCTGGTCACAGGGCCAGTTTTTTCCAAATTCCTCCCTGGAACAACTGGGCTGAACAACTATTACACATTTATGTCTATATTCACATTCATTACACATTAATTTCTATATGCAGCCCGATGTCTCCTCTGCTGTGTCAATGAAGGTCTGTCACCAAACTCATTACAACTGTAAAACAAAGCCTAGGGAGTGTTAGTAAACTCATCCCAACTGTCCCTTCTCTGAAGGTTTTTTATATTGCTCCCAAACCCAAGTAAACTACAACAACTTGACTAGGCTTTTGATCCCTGTCTTCCAAGCACTTGTGGTTCTCTCTATAGCAGGGGTGCCCTAGCCTGGGAACTCCCATACTGCCTTTAGTTCTACACAATCGTTTCGATCTGAAAGACAGTATGGCGAGGATGACTCATAACGTACAAGATCATGGGATCTGTGTCATAATGGCCAAGCATTCCGACCTTAACAGTTTCTCTGCCCAATCAGAGAGCAGGGCAGTGTGTCATAATAGCCAAGTATTGCGGCCCCATACGGAATTTACAATAGGCAACTCCCCAGACCTAATCTCACTTGTGATTAGGTCTGGTGTTAACCAGGCAAGGGGTGCCCAACCTTTAACCAAGATCTACTTTTGAAGTTGATGGTCTGCCGTGATCTACCAAGTCAAATTCAAGGATGTCAGTATGAAAATTTAAGACCACCATTTATTAATCACCATTATTATGAACAAAATGTTTTCAGTAGGCTACTACGGCCGTATCTTTTCAGTGTGTTTTTAAAGTGTGTTGAATAGCCTATCTTTACAAAGCAATGCAGCACTGATAGTATGCAGAGATAAACAACTGAAACAATTTCAAAATGATAAACATTTGGTATATAAAAGGCACATAGGCCCTATTTCTAAAATATGATGAAGCATTATCATGCCTTCAGTGGTATAGGCTACAAATTAAAAAGGGCTCAGAAATTCACATTTGTTATGGGTAAATAGTAGGCTACTATGAGAGAGAGAGAGAGAGAGAGAGAGAGAGAGAGAGAGAGAGAGAGAGAGAGAGAGAGATGAGAGAGAGGGAGAGAGAGAGAGAGAGAGAGCAATGAGAGAACTCATTGGATTGGTTAACACCCCTGTTAAGTGTGACTTCTTCTATGAAGGTTTTTTTTTCAGCTCTCTGGGACAGTAGCACAGCAAAGGCTTTCTATTGTGAGTTTGGCCAATCGTTTTGTCCACAACTGAAGCAAGAAACAGCACAAATTGAAGTGAATTCCATACATGTCAACAACTAACATTTCCCTTACACGCGGCACGCGATGTAAACGCAGCTATGATGCATGCGACTAGCGATTTGGACGAAGATCCTCGCATATCGGCGTGTCATAACGCATCGTTGCGCACATGTTCTGTTTCTCACCCGATGTTACACGTGTGCACACATGAATCAACTGTAATACCCTTACGGTCACTTCCTAATGCTTTCCCCTCATTCTGTGTTACCGTGGGACTACTTATCTAACCAATACAGAGTCTATAGGATGTATTTACTCCAGGAGGAAAATGCGAAGGAAATTCAAAATCGTAATTCAAATCGTTTTTAACAAAAACGGATATCGTTAAAAAAAAAAAAAAAAAAAAAAGTTTTTTTTTTTTTTTTTTTTTTTTTTTTACATTTTCGTAAACTATGGCGGCCAAATTTAAACTATGGCGGGCCGCCATAGTTTCCTCAATGTATGGGAAACACTGGTTACTTTTTACATGCAATCAGTATGTACAGCTATGTCCTACCCCGGGCAGACATGAGATGACTGTGAGACGCTGCACTGAATGCATGTGGTGTGACACAAGAGCACTATTGAATATGTTACACACATGCTCAGTTGCTATATGGAAGTAGAGTAAAAAGCACTTACTGTATGCATGCACAAATTGAGAGTACTGATTATATCCTCCTTCAACCCCCTGTAGTGTGTGTGTGTGTGTGTGTGTGTGTGTGTGTGTGTGTGTGTGTGTGTGTGTGTGTGTGTGTGTGTGTGTGTGTGTGTGTGTTGGCACCTTCTCTCTGAACCCCAGACATGACCATCTTGTGCATGGCAGCAGCCCTCAGTCAAAGCTGGCGTTTGAACAAGTGTGTGAATGCAAAACACTGAATCAACTGTGCTGTTGTGATGTTTAGCTGCGGTGTAACTGTTGATGTGTTTATCGTGATGTTTTGTACTGTATGCATGTATTCAATAGCTGCTTGTTTTGTGTCCCCTGCAGGTCTTGAAGGAGAGAGACAAGCTGGTGAAGCAGAGAGAGATACATCGACAGAAGGAGATTGCTGTCACCAAAGAGGTCAACTCACAACGCCAACAGCTTGGTAACGCACACGCACACGCACACGCACACACACTCAAACAAAAAGCTACCCCTCACCTTTACTTACCCATGTGTGGACTATATTATCATTCTGTTTGCAATTGTTGATGGGGTGACCCCAGGAAAAATACCTGCATTGCCACAGGGAATGGGGATCCAACAAATTACTATAGCACATTTGAGGTTCTGTTAGATTTTGGAGGTGTTCCGAAATTCTCTTCTCCAACAAAAATTGAAGGCTGAATACTCTGCGTTGTGTTTTAGTTGACTCACTTGCAATAATAAAAATAAGTCTCGACTTCTTAGTTAAAAGGATCGATCAGGATACAATTTATTATAGAAAAAGTGAGATTACAAAAAGAATAAGAAGAAAATAAAAGAAGTAAAAGTAGGAAGAGAATAAAAAGGTTAAAAAGAAATAAAAATGAGACAAAGTCTCACAGCGTCTCACTATCTAGGCAGCATATCTCTGGAGAATGACAGGCAAATCGATCGACAACTGACAAAATGGTGGCAACGGTTTTTATACCGTCTTCCTCATGTCAGCAGGTTACACGTATGCAAGTATGATCTTAGTTAAGGAAGATGTCGTCTCCATGTCTCCAGTAGTGACAAAGCATAAAAGCACCTATCGCTAAGGATAACACACAGCCTAGAAGTGTCTGCTATCTGGAAAGTTAGGCGCGAGCACACTGTGCCCTGGCACAATGGCCTTCAACAGCAGAGGCTCTCGCTCTGAGCTCTCCAGATATCAGCAAAGTAACCGTAAACATGCCACATTCCAGGGCCCAATTGATTGGAACACAGGACTGGCAAAAGTTGCATTATAAAACTTAACAGTATGGTCAATCAGTTGTTGGTCAGCTGCAAAATGCAGCTGTATAAACCACTCAGACAGTACACAACACAAAACTCTTTCATTCTTTTGACATCTGCAGGCATTCACTGTCATTGTGTCTCACATTACCACATATTCATATTAACATATTAATTTGAGCCATCTTGGTCTCCTCCCTACCTCTCACTATGTGTGTGTGCGTGCGCTTGTGTGTGTGTGTGTGTGTGTGTGTGTGCGCGTTTTCTCACAGCTGTCCTGCTGAAGAAGGAAAAGAAGCGTCTGAAGAAGATGAAGAAAGCAGAGGAGAAGGAGAACAAGGAAGGAGAGGAGGAGGCAAAGAAAGAGGAGGATGGTGGAGAGGAGAAGAAAGAGGGAGAGGGAGAGGAGAAGAAAGAGGGAGAGGGAGAGGAGAAGAAAGAGGGAGAGGAGGCGGAGAAGAAAGAGGGTGGCGAGGAGGTTCCGTTCAACCCTCTGGTGACGGCCATGCGCATCCGCATGGAGATGTCCGAGACGCGGCTGACCATCGTGCAGAACCAGATGGCGGCGGTGGCCAAGCGCCTGGCCGAGCTGAACGAGGTGGGCCTGACCCTGGGCATCACCCCGCTGCCTGCGCCCCCGAGTGCCGCCGCCCTCTACCTGGCAGACCAGCCGCTGGACATGAAGAAGAAGAAGGTCAAGAAGATCAAGAAAGAGAAGAAAGAGAAACCGACGCCGCCAGCGGTGACATCGTCGTCAGGGTCCGTCACCACAGCGACCGCCTCTGATGCCACGGCAACCAAGGCCGCCACCTCGGCAACCAGCTCAGTCACGGACGCCTCCACGCCGGCAACCACCAGCGGAGTCGCCGTCTCCGATGAGACGTCCAGGGATGCAAATGCCTCAACGGATGCCTCTGCCATGGACACTGGCACAGCAACTGACTCTGCCATGGAGACCACGGAAACAATCACAGCAACCGACACGACGGCTGACTCTGCCAAGGACACCACGACCTCCCCATCTGAGGCCACCACGGATTCCACTCAAACAGCAGCACCCTCCGACTCTGCCACGGAGGTTACTACAGCAACCGCACCAACCGACTCTTCCATGGAGACCAGCGCGGAAACAGCCATTTCAGAGGCCAGCACCCCCGTCATCAAGGTAGAGACATCTGTCAGGAGTCAGGACAGATACATTGTGTGTGCGAGATATGTGTTGGTCAGGGCTGTGTTATCACCTGTTGGTGAAGTGGTGAGTAGGGTTTGGTGCATGTTCCTGTCCTCCAAACCAGACTCTAACATAAAAAAAACATTTTTTCAGTGCTGTTGGTCTAGTTTATGAAGCTGACATGTTCCCCTTTGTTTCCTGAACTACGGTACACACATAGCTTGACACAAAGCGTTTGTATTAAAGGATTTATCTGGAGTTGAAACACACCAGAAAATTACAAATGGTCTAAATGGTAAATTAAAAGATGCAGTCTTTCCAGACCTTAAAAAAGTCAGTAGTTTATATAGAATGAAACAACTTTTGATTTGAAGTGGTGTCTCAATTTTTTCTGCAGCTGTATATCCAATTGACGTGATTGTGTGTGTGTTTGTGTATATAAAAAGTGTTGTTTGCGTGTACATGTGATGATTGATTGTGTGTTTCTGTTTTTGTTTCTCCCAGGAGGCAGAGAAGGCAGACGACGGTGTGGAGATGGAGATAAGCAACAGCCCTGAAGACAGCCAGATGGACATCACTGCTGCACCAGCAGTAGACGACGGCACTGCACCCCAAGACCAGACTGCTGCTGCTGCTGACACCTCAGATGCTGCTGCAGCTGACACCCAGGACAAGCCCACGACAGAGTCCGAAGAGAAGACGGCAGCGTCCCAAGAGAAGACGGCAGAGTCTGAAGAGAAGACGGCAGAGTCTGAAGAGAAGACGGCAGCGTCCCAAGAGAAGACGGCAGCGTCCCAAGAGAAGACGGCAGCGTCCCAAGAGAAGACGGCAGCGTCCGAAGAGAAGACGGCAGAGTCCCAAGAGAAGACGGCAGAGTCTGAAGAGAAGGCAGCAGCGTCCCAAGAGAAGGCATCAGAGTCCCAAGAGAAGGCAGCAGAGTCCCAGGGCAAGGCGGCAGCTGACCAGGCTGCTGGTGCTGGAGCGCAGAAGAAGCCCACTGACCCCCTGAAGCCAGCAGCCGCAGTTGCAAAGCCAGCAGCAGCAGCAAAACCAGCAGCAACAGCAAAGAAGACCACAATGAACCGCTTCATGCTACCCAAGAGGCCCAGACCTGCCCCCATATTTCCTTCCAAGTAAGCCTACACACACACACACACACACACGGACACACGCACACACACACACACACACACACACACACACTTATCACAGACATGCCGTTACCAAACACACACAACAATCGGTGACTATCACTATCTTATTTTCCAGACCTCACGCCGGACGTCAGTCAGGGCTCATCACAACTACTGGGGTGAGTATATACGTATTAAACAGTCATCCACTGTGCGTGCATACACACACTTAGCTTGCCATACTTCCGTTAGCATGTATTGGGTTGAGTACACATACTATAGAATCTCTTTGGGCGAGTACACTTTTCAGACTTTCTATAGAATCGGTTTGGCTAAATAAACTTAGTATACTGGGTTGAGTCTTTTGGGTTTCGTGTAATAGCATTCTTTGGGTTGGGGGCATTTGAGTATCGCATAATGCATCTGTATACTGTAGCATAATATGCATGCAATACTAAAAAGTAGGAAGAGACTGTATGTAGTGTAGCATTTAAGTACATTCTCTGTAGCTTCTGCTCAGGCAAGTTCACTTACTACGTGTAGTATATCATATTACATGTTGCTGTTAATCAGTATGCACCACCTGTTAATATGAGTTAGTATAGCTCAGAATGTGAGTATTAAACCATGTTGGTGTTAGTAAGTATTTCCCACCTGTTGCCCATGGCTCATAAGTGTGTCTCTATCAGGAGAAGGAAGATGTGGGCATTATTGAGCGCGACGAGGACAAGGAGCAGTACAAATTCAAACTCAGCTCTTTTGTGGGCGTGTGCGGCAACCTGATCCCTGGAGTCCGAGTGCATTTTACCATCTACAAGGAAGAGGTACGTATGTCCTGGAGGTTTCGTTCCTTTACGGTTGTTGAACTTTCAACAATTGATTGTGCAGCAAGACACAAGCAAAAACATATAGACAAAAGACAACAAGACAGGACAGATGATTAAGTGCAAGTTGGTTATAAAAGTGTTAAATGTTCAAAGGGTTTAAAAATATAGCCATCATAAGCATCATTTTTTGTTACAATTAAGCATCTGTATACACCTTTGTATGAGAATATTGTGTATTGGTGCATGTATAAAGATGTTCTGTTGGATGTTTCTTTGTGTCATGAGGGCGTGTAGCATTCAAAGCTGGGAATTGATGCTTTTCTGATAATCAAAGTTTCATTACAGTGTGATTATTGTACAATCATCGACACGATTTTTACTGCAATATGGTTCTCTATTCAATGCAATCTTTTTTTCTTAGTTTTTCAATCAACTTATGTGTTGCTTTGAGGTTTTTTTTGTTGTTTCTCAGCACTGATGCCAATTTTTTTGTTTATAAAACGTTTGAGTAGAGAAAGCACCTCTGCTTGCAGGTCTTTAGGCAATCAACATTTCTACCTGACTTGTTATTCAAGTATTGATCTGCAGCTTTTCATTTTGAATGTACTGTAAGTTCTATACAGCCGTACTCTCTTCACATCTTGTATCATTTCGTGCCATCTTTGTGTAAAAACGGAGGTCAGTGGGATTAGCCTAACTGTTACTTCCATGTTTCTGGGATACCTGTAGTTTCCGGTCTTCCGGTCTCATATCTTGAACTCTGCATGTTTTAAACGCCCCACAATGCAGCTAATGGGTGCAACATATCGCAAGCTCAAAGTGAACAGAGTTGGCTCCAGAGCTATTGTTTTGTAAATATCCCATGTTACTATGTGGACATCTGCGGCTTATATAGAAGTGCGGCCTAAGCGTATAAAACATTTTTGGTAGCATCTTATATTCGAAATTGTGGTATATTGGAGACTTGGTTGTGCAGCATGTTGTTTACTGTTACGGGTGTATATCAGTTGCGGGTCTTGTTATTTACATGCTGTGTCCTGTTTGGGTGCAGGGTGAGGAGGAGTGTGCGACGGACGTGAGCGTACCAGCCGGAGGAACAGAACAGCTGCACCACGAGGAGTTTGTGGGCGTCGTCACCAAGAGCATCAAGAACGCACCGGTGAGTCATAGATTCTAAGGTTATACAGAGCAATACACGGCAGCTTACTGGGTTGCTATGGGTGACAAGCGTGAACAGGTTCCGGCCCTTCCAGCGTATTTTGAAGCATATTAACGGTTATAGGGACAATAGTGTCATTTTGAAGTTTATAGATGTACCCAAAAATCAACGCTATAACGTAGTTAGAAGAAATAATCCTACCGACATGTCCTCATCAAAGAATAGCCATAGCATTGCAGAGATCTCTTTCAGAATTAGTGTGCTTACCGACTAGCTGCCTGTGCCATATTACCATAGCAGTTTATGTCTGATGCGGCGATAGTGGGCCAAAAGGTGATTGTGAGTCGGCCAAACATTATTTAAAAACCTGGAGTGACCCTACCTTCATAATATCTTAAGTAAGTGTAGGGAAGTGTCAATGCTGTGTAAGGTTAAGGATGACTAATGATAGTTATCGGATGGTGTCACATTACTTTTCTAGTGATAAGTTCAATTGTTTTTTCTTCAACAGAATGATTCATAATTTAGCGAAATGCAATGACCAGTTCGGGATTAGAACATAGGAAATCGTATGCGAATGGCCAAATAACTGTCATCAGGCGTTCGATCAAATAACTATTGTTGGAATTCTGGATTAAAGTGTATTCATGGCCAAACCCCATCTCTCTCTCTCCACTTCTTTCCTACCACGTCCTCACCATCAAAATAAAAGCGCGAAAAGCCCAATAAAAACACATTTTAAAAAGGAGATGCAAAACGAATGAGTTTGTGTGCTGTATCTGTGTCCAGCTGAAGAACAAGAACAAGCAACTGCGACTGGAGACCTCCATCTGTGGCGTTCCCATGGACCTGCCTTTTGGCGAGGGCGACTGCTCTGTTACCCTGGTAACCGGCGACCTCGTGAAATTCCAGGTGGTCACGAGCATTGTCACCAAGACCATGAGGGCCGTCAACGTACGGCCGCAGGTGCCCGACACCTTCCGCGTCACCAACGAGAAACGAGTCATGGTGAGTCTCACATCACAGTGTGGCAGATAATGTAGTCAAATGTACTTAACCGTTTCAAGTGTACTCAAAATAGTTATGCACGTAATGCTTAAGTGTTGAGCAAGGCATCTAACCCTGCATTGTTTCAAGGACTGTATCCAATACCCTCTAGTTAAATGCCCATGTTATTTTGAATAAATAAAGTGTCAGATAAATGTAATGCAATGTTAACACTTAATTGTATGCAAACAGTTGCACACTTTATATAGTTAAGTGTTTGTTTTTGCATCATATGTAAAGGGACGTTATTGTGGGATAGTAAATATGCGAGTGATATTATGGTGACGTTATGATTATGAAACATAATTCGTAAAACGTAATTCAAATTATTTCAATTTGATTGCGAGACGTGCTAACTGCACTCGGAGATGAATGGTGCAATCGGAGATGATTGATTGAATGTCAGATGTACATCATTGTGAATTGAGAACATTTTCTTTAGCGAGAAAATGATTGTTTTAAAACTATTATTTTACGCTCACCCAAGGTCTTGAAGACGGAGCACACAAATGTTTTCGACTATGAGCTTTTGAGTTTTCAGTAGGATCTCTGAGTTGATTCAATAAACTGTCTTACCTTGCAAACACACTGAAGAGACAAAAAAAAGAGACAGATCGAAGTGACTTTGTGTAGAGAAGCTGGCGACAACAGAGATGAAAGCCATTTGGGTAACAAGAGATTATTTCCGCGTCACTAGCAACAGTTTGTAGTTAAACTTCAGCAAATATTATAAGTAATGACCTATGATGCCGGGGTTCAGCGACAGCCGGCACAACCAATTGTAATGTCAGAATTAGGGACGGCGGAAATTTCTAAAAATCTTAACCGACTACCGAGCCTCATTAACCGGCGGTTAACCGAAAATTCTATAACTGCCATTTATGATATCCTGACCCGTCCTGTTCCTTCTTTGCCCGTGAAACAAGTTATGCCCCCATTTTAGAATGGTCAGGCTCCTGTCACACAATGTTAGCTCATACCCTTTGTATAATACATTTTCCCCAATTATTGTCCACTAGCCTACTTGTGGAGGAGTTTTGTTCTGGGGAGAACAACAATTGCTTTGCCAGTGCACCCACGCACAGGCACACATTACGGACAACGTCGACGTTCAATGCAACCGCAGATACATTTTTTACCGGTTAACGTTGATCTGGTCGACTACCGGTTAAACGGTTACCGGTTAACATCCCTAGTCAGGGATTTTAAGGCTCTTGCTATGAAACCAGTCCAGCAACTCTTTGTAGCTTCTGTCTCTTATGGTGTGATTGTGTATCAGCAGCACAGTAGGATTGTATATCTCTTGCTGTTATACAGCCCCTGCCTTCAAAGTCATGATAACTTTGATACTTTGCCTCCACTGACATTGGTGAATTATTTAATCATTGATGCTTGATGTATACCCTGCTGAATTGAGCCCCTGTGCATGATCTTTTGAACAACAAGCTAAGATATTGCACATTGGTAAACATTGCACATTGGTATGAATACTGACCGTGAAAGCGGGGCCTCACGATTAGGGCTGGGTATCGTTTTGTTTTTTTCGATACGGTGCCAATTTCGATACTTTGGTTTCGATACCGGTGCTTTTCGATACCGTTTTTCGATACCTGTTGTTTTGAAGTTAATCTCATTATGAAGAACCCATAAGATCACCAAATTCTAAATTTTCACAAGTAGTATTGTGCATACGGTGAGTGCATTTCAGTCATCTTAAAAAATGTTATTATAGATTACTCAATATGTATCTTCAATTCAAATTAAATATAGAAGATGATTTCTAAGTAGCCTAGGTGTTGAGTAAGTAGGCAGGAGTACAGTTGGATGACAGTTAGCTCAGCAATCAATGAGTAGCCTACTTCAATTGCTATGTAGCCTACTATTGTCATAATCTCTAGGCAAACCTAGGCTAGGGCTTTTGTTATTTCACAAATTATTACTAGATAGCCTATTGCAGCAAATATTCACGTTGTTACTAATTTTCCACCAAAACCCAAATCAGCCATGTAAATTATTTAGTAATTTCAACATCATAGAGCAAAAGAGCATTAGACACATACACACTTCCAGGTGCAGGTTGCTCTCTCTCTCTCTCTCTCTCTCTCTCTCTCTCTCTCTCTCTCTCTCTCTCTCTCTCTCTCTCTCTCTCTCTCTCTCTCTCTCTCTCTCTCTCTCTCTCTAGAAGCTTCTGCGTATTATTTGCTTTTGAATTCACGTAGCTACACGCTCTCCTTCACCTGACCGCTTGACTCATACATAACCTGCAGATTGGGAAGACCAGACATCCCAATGGAAGTCCAATAAGTCTCATTGATATTTGATAGTGGCTCTCCGATGCCCGCGAGTCAGATAAAGCATTCCTGATTTTAGACTATGCAAGTTCAATTGCCAATGCGGGAAAGAGGAATATAATGACTCGTGCGTCATGCGTGGGGTACTTGAAATAGATTACGTGCACTTCGTAGGGCGCCCTGCAAATGTCCTGGGTAAAAAAGCAGGCAGTTATATAGGCCTACAGACTGGACGACAGAAAGGGCATTGACAAACAATGTATCACTGATTTGCAAATGTGTTGGTCGGGGTGTCCGGGGTTGATAGGCAGCTCCCTGTAATAAGTTTTTGGAACTTGGGATGTCTGGGAGACGCTATCTTAACGCTGTCTTAACGCATCGCATGGAAGGGATGTCGAGTGGGTCTTTTAGCGTTGCCCTCCGCGGGAACAAGTTTCAAATCTCCGCACTTTATTAAACCCCTTAGCGATTGGCCACACATTGATTCTTATCAAAACTACAGTAGCCGTGCGCAAGTGGAGAGGAGAGTGCACACTCAAGGAGGTTTAAAACGACAGCATCAGAGGAAGATTGGCGCGACGGTAGTTCTACCACTATTATCATGACTGCACAAACACACACGTCTTCGTTGGACAAAAGGGTTGTTGAACATGTTTCAAAATTAACACCTCAGCACAACACAGCCTCAACGTCAACTGAACAGGACTCTGCTGATTGAGCCGCGCCCGCGCCAGGCACTGCCTGAAGAGACAAACAGGGCAGCAGCGCATATAGGCCTAATCTTCTATAGAGTTCAAGAAACACTTACTAACAAATACAAATTCATTTCAAACAATAATATTTTAATGTCCATTCGTCCATGGCTTGTAAATTTCAGCGCAGCTTTCGGCTCTTAGCCTTGATTTGGTGCGTTAATGTTTCGCCAAGTCGTGTTGCCGTCTTTCGCAGGGACAAGCTTTGACAAATGGAGCATCTGGCTCTATTTGCGTCCAGTCACACAAGCAAAGTTTAACCACACTTTAGATCTCAGCAAGTCTATCAGGGCTGCAACTAGCTACAACTGCAACTACAACTAACTGCAACTAGCTACAACTAAGTTAGCCTACAACATATCCTCACCAACTGTCAACTGTTCAAGTAAACAAACGCTAGTACTTTTTGAATGAATGAAATGTCTCGTGCTCGTCCCGCCCACTCAGGTCCTTCGAAGCCAATCACAAATGACAATTTCACCTGACTACATGGCTATTGGTTCACAGATTTACTATTGACACAGGGACTGTTGAAACGCACAAAAGGTATCGAAATGAGGCACCGTTTTTTTTGTTTTGTTTTGATATTCGATACTATGTGGCTTTTCGGTCGGTGCCAGGACCGGACCGAAATTCGGTACGCAGCCCTACTCACGATCCTTCTGTCTTTTTGGGTTTTAAGCTGAGGTGTCAGAAAAGTTACCTGTATGGTATTACATCACTTCTTGCAATTACTAGTCTTCACTTGCTATTGCTGCAGTTGACTTAGCTACACAATCACGTATGGGTTTTCACCGTCTTGTCGAATGGCAGGGCATGATTACCAACATCGACCATGACATGTACGGCATCGCGTCAGACGAGTACGACGATGTCTATCTGTTCACGGACAACAGCGAGAACCTGGTGACCACGGAGGAGTGGGCCGTGGGGGACCGCGTGGAGTTCACTAGGATGAAGGTGAGCAGTCGATGTTTTGCATATCACTTCCTGATTGGGTGGGTGTGTATGTATGTGCTTAACCCTCACCCTAGCCCTTGCCTCTTGAAGTTACGCTCTAGGATTTTTGACGATAGCCTAACACCAGCGACCTCTGCAAGTACGAGGACAGTTTGGAGTTAGGATGACCAACCGTCCCCGCGTGCACAGCATTTGAAGCCCAATTCAAGCCTCCCGCAAATTGATAACTTTTTCCGCCTGATCGACGTTTGCTGTAAAAGAAGTCGCTCCATCTCCCTTAGCCACAGGCAGCCACAAGGGTTCCAAGACCCACCTGCGTCAGATCAAATAAGAGGTGGTCTACTCTATAGCGTCGTTTCATGCTACTTTTTAACACCTTGCCATAACTGAAAACTGACAGAAAACCCGATTCTTCCTTATGTTATGCGCCCTCCACTTCGAAAGACACTGGTTTAGAGGAATATGATATGTAAGGTGGTATGTGAGCAATTATTAGATTAACACATTCAATATCAGCCGTTTTTTGGAATTTAGCTGTAGACTCCTAGCCAATTTCATCATTTTTTGTCATTTTTTGAACAGCCACCGAATATTTTGTCTTCAACCCACAGACATATCAGGGCTTGTTCTACAGCCCAAAGACTCAGCTGTCTGTATATTTTCGCGGTTTGTTTCTAGCTTACTCCATTCTGAAGTTATTCCACTTTAAGCGAGCACTGGTTTAGGTAAATATACTGTTTTTCAACATTCGAACTGAGATAAAGCCTTTTTTTGTCACAGGTGCGCTCTGACTCTCCGAGTTTAAATTGCGGGTCTAAATGCATTTTCACGCCCAAAGAACAACTCCAGTAGCTTCAAAGTAAACTATTTCGATACAAAAATCACCTCATCAGGCTATTGTTCAAAGCCACATCATCTGAAATGCTAGCTAGCTAATGTCACTTGACTGGCAGTGTTCGTTCTGTAGATAAAACTAGACGTGCCAAATTACTCACCCAAAATTAGGTTACTTCCTGCTGTGTTGCATGCTGTTTTTCGTTACAACCTTCCATTTTACATCTATCTTGATGGCAACAAAACTCCTTATCCTTCCATCATATGTTTAGGAACAGGATAGCTAGCAGGACATGTTTTGATGCTCTAGGAAGTAAATGGAGACGTGACGTGACGTGATCAGGAATTGGTTTGATTCGCTATAATAAAACTCAAATACTGTGTGTAATGAAATGCACAGATGATGAAATATCCAGATCCTGACTTTGTAGGAGTTTTGACTTTGTAGGAGTTTTTATGATCTGTGTCAGTTCTGTTCATCACATTATTACGAAAATCACACAGAATGTGCATTAGAATGTGTAGATTCAGAATCCAATTAAAAAAAAACGTAAAAACGTAATTTTACGGTTTGGGAGCCAACGCATGGGAGGCAAAACTTATTTTTACGGGACTTGGAAGTGAGTGTGTGTTAATCTGCCTGAAGGGTGGGGCATGCCGATTTGAGATGTTCTATGCCTTGAGGCTTACAGGGGTTTAGTAATGTAAGAGTTAGTAACTCTTTGTTTTTTAGTCAAAGATTTTCAAATCCAAAAATATGCTCTGGGGCAATTGAGCCATTGTTGCGGGAACTGGTAAGTCATAAGCATAAAATGGGAAGGATTTGTCTTCGTGTTTTTCTTCGTGTTTTTCATTAGCTAGTTCAAGTTGCAGTCATAGCGGCAGACATCTTCACTGTTAATTTAATGCACACACCAAAATGTTTCTTGTTGAAACTCAAGGGGATCCGGTGGTTTAGAAAGGAGCCGACTTATCCAGTAGCCCACCAGTGGAATCTGAGCTGAGTGATTTAAGAGTCCTGATTAACTAGCTTTGATACTTTGCCTAGGCCGACATGCAACCTGTGAAGTTGCAGAAAGTATTGCTTCTCAAGAGTAGTCTGACCAGACAGCCTATCTAGCACATTTCAAATTGTAGCGTGATGGGAGACCAATCAATTTTGAGCATTTCCAACGGCTCGATGGGGTGTGTTGTCAAGGCAACGGTAATGACGCGCTGGTTCAGTTAGCAGGTGAGTAAAGGAATGGGTGCTTTGATCGATTACATTATCTCCAACATGTGGAGGCATTTCATGATCGCAAGTTAGACATCTCCTTCGGAACAGTGGGTTGACGATGTGAATTGGCCAGACCAAATTCTTGCAGAGTTGCAGTCACGCTCTCGAAGCTATATGATACCTAAACGTGTATAATATTGCTGTTTGCTGAAAGTGCTACTGCTAACCGCAAATACTTACCTTTGTCCACTGCTAAAAAGCTGTAGAACGCAACGAGAAATAATGCTGTTCAACTCTCACACATGTTATTATCAGTAATACTTTTACTCTTGGTTGTGTTGACACTTTATTACTGAAATGAAATTGCATGCATATAATGTAGACAAACTGAGATGGCTAGCATGTAATGACAGTGTTTCGTGTGTATTTGTTTTCATTACGATGTTTGTAGATGTTTATAGAGACCACAGACAACGTTAGATGCGTGTTGTTAGCACAGACCTATACAGAGAACAGACTGAAGTGAAGTATTTACTTGGCCAGAATGGGAAACTGAGATTCACTGTTGTGGTCTCTAAATTCAGCAATGTCCCTCCATACGCACTGTTCCGGTACCACACTTCCGGTACCACAGTTGCTACAAATCTCTTAAAGAGGGCTCTGAGTGGTGATGATGTCCAGGGTAAGTTCTGGTGGAAAGAATATAAAGAGAACTAAAAGATAAAGAAGTTAATCAAGGACAACAAAACATGTCATGAGTGATGAGCCACATTGCTACAGGTAAGTAAACAGTTGATAGTTCAGAAAGACATTCTTTCAATACTGTTCAATTATTTCAACTGCTCAACTAGTGAATAATCGGTCTCATGAGAACATTCCTGAGTGTTTTAGTAACTCAGGAACGGTATGAGTAACGACTCACAGCAGCTTTAATATAGGTGGTTGTGTTATTCGTTTAAGTGACAGCCTTTAATTAGAGATTAGAACCACAAAATGGAGTCATGGTCTTTTTTAGGCTTGTGCTATTTTGATCAACTATTCACTGAAATTATCGGATTAGGGACTTTGATGTTGTGTGTTTATAATGTGTTTGCAAGATTACATTTCACCATAACAGTTGGGTTACTCTACGATTTACGCATATCTACCGTTTATCGGCTTATTGGGAGAGTATGATTATGCAGTTGGAGAAAGATGAGTGAATACAGAGACAGCTCGAGACAGACAGAAAGGAAGTAGGAAGTGGTGGGAGATTGGGCTAATATTTAAAATATTGACTCTTAAGTGTAAGACGAACATAGACTTGATGGGCAGTCCTTAATCTAGAAGATATATTTACAAAATACAGAGGGCATGTGGGCAACAGAATATGCAAACTTAGGCACAGGTAAGGGTCCTATTTAACCACATATTCCACTGTGGTTTTTGCCCAAAAAAAAATTGGTTGGCATGTTATAAGATCTTAATGATGCGTTCTTACACACATAATTATTACGCTATTTATTATTAGACTTTGCGGAGCCACATCCTAAAACCATCAACTATACAATCAAACATATGTTAACTATTCTAAGACCGTCACAGCTTTAGAATCCCATTCGTCATCCATCATTGAATGTTCAGTGGCTAACTTTCAGCAGAGAGTAAGCACAAGCTAGACACCTCTAAACCAATGAGAAATGTCTCTACACTACCCAGAAATGCCTCATGGGTCTGCCGCTCCGAGCACAAACAGAGCATTCGTAAATTCCAAGTGTGTCGTTGGTTTGATCTTTTTTTTTTTCTCCAAACAGTAGGTTTTCAGGGTGTCAGGGTGAATTTACAAATGTAGCCTATGATTAATTGGATGTAACATTTAAACGTGTCTTGGTGTATCTGCAGGTCTCAAATGTTGACATGGCTGTACGAGTGCGTAAACTACCTGAGGGCATGGAGGCCTTTACTGATTACATGGACCCCCCATCTGAGGAAGAGAGCGATGAGGAGAGCTCTTCAGAGGAAGAGGAAGAGGAGGAGGAGGAAGAAGTGGTTGTGAAAAAGGAAGAACCACCGAAAGAAGAGGAAAAAAAGGAGGAAGAAAAGAAAGAGATTGTGAGTGGTAATTAATGTGGACTATAAAGCTGTTGTGTTTTGATTAATGCATAGATGTTCTATTGAAACATGTCTTCGTGTTATATGGTTCAGCAGACCTCCAAATGACTAAATGTTGTTTACCTCTGGCAAGCATGTGATGTGCTATTAATGTATGTTGTCATGTTGTCTAGCAAGAAAGCACTTCTCTGTAGTTATAGGCCAATTAGCAAACAGGGCTGAAAAAAATGTCGTATTCAGGTTTTTAACTGGGTGCATCAAATCTAGAACATTTTTTCTACATTTTTTTAAACAACCATGGAATATGAATAATTAGTGCTTGACCTACGAACACATATTAGGGCCTGTTTAAAAGCTGTTAATCTCAGCTTTTCATAGGTGAAAAGGGTAGATTTCAAGGTATTTACATTCCTAAGTTGGCCCAAGCTAGTTTTTTTTAGTTTTTTTTTTTTTAAACTAAATTTAAAATTACTACAGGTTGGCCCTCAACACAGGCACAAAAAGCCTACTATTACGTGCCTAACTGTGGCATGATGGGCTTGAAATCATAAATGGCTGTAAATGGGCATTTTTACAGAAATATGTGAAAATTGTGTTATCAGGTTATATTGATCAAAACTACTTGGGAAAATAATTTGACACAATCCTCCAGTTGAATTTCCATTTTCCCAGATTTGAAATCCCTAGTTTTTAGCCCCTATGCGTTAACCCTTTGGCCATGTTCCAACACCCATGTAGCCTTCGTTTAGCCATTTTTGGGTGCTTGATTTTTGGGTGCCTGAAGTGGAAAGGCAACTGATGTATTCTTACAAATGTCTTTCCTTACTTAATGTAGTGAATGACAAAAGACCAACAAAGGTCGACGTCTGTGCCTGCACTTAACACCCGTGTATTGCTTGGTGCGTGCACTCCCAAAAAGTAGTAATCGCTGAAGATAATGGAAAAAAAGGAGGCGCACACAAGGCTTGTGTGAAAAAGTGTATTGAAGACGAAATGAAACAACAGAAGTCTAAGGTTAACTGGAGAAACAGACGTTTCGGAGCTAGTCCATTCTCAATGTCTCCAGCTACTGAAACTTAAACTTCTGTTTGATTTCGGCTTCAATACACTTTTTCACACAAGCCTTGTGTGCACCTCCTTACTTAATTTAGATCAGAACAGCCTCAAAACAAACTTTGCACTGATTTTGAAGAAAAAAAAATCATTCGCTGCAATGTAAAACTTAAGAAGACCAAGCCAGTTGTAAGGTTCTTTTTCTAGTAGGAGTGGTGTAAATGTGGCTGTACTAGTTGCAAGGTTACTGTTGCTGTTGTTGACATGTGCTGTGGCTGTGAATGGAAGGTTATAAAGACGGAGCCGGTCTGGCAGCCCCTGCCTGAGCGCGAGCCTTCACCAGAACCCGAACCCGAGCCGGAGCCAGAGCTGCTGCCACACGAGGAAGTCAGCGAGGACATGTACGATGGAGTGGTGCTCAGGATCCCCACACGCACACGCTTCTGTGGCAAGACTGGCAAGACACTGGTGAGTCAAGCACTTCTCTCTCTCTCTCACACACACACACACACACACACACACACACACACACACACACACACACACACACACACACACACACACTAGATTCCCACAAGCGCACGCTGCTGTGCAAAGTATAGAAAGACCCTGGTGGGTCAAATACAACACACACACACACACACACACACACACACACACACACACACACACACACACACACACACACACACACACTAGACCCCTACACGCACAGGCTTCTGTGGCAAGACCGGTAAACTGGTGAGTAAAGAAACATCTCACACACACATGAACACGTATTGATGATGTGTAATTTTGCAATATCAAGGGTTTCAGCTGCCAAAATCAATCAAGCCTGGTGACACTGGTCCTTCTCACTATGGGGCCAGACAAAATTAAAGCCTGTCAGCCAATAGTAATATTGTTTTCATCTGTCTCTGGGTTGGAGATAAGTCTGTGAACCAATAAGCAGACGGTAAAGAGAGGGCAGGTGCAAGCCTGCCAGGTCATGCAGTCTCCAGAGATCTGGAGACAGATTTGTTATGTGTATAAATTTAATCTTTGAAACTTGCCCTGTCCATATTACTTCTGGACTTTGGCGAGGGAGCGCACTCCGTGTTCACCCACTCACCCACTGTCACAGCATCATCACTTACACCTGTGTTAAGCCTTCGGCTTAAGCCTCCGGCGCTGTGTATCAGACATCTCACACACGTGCCTATGTGCACGCAAGCACACACATGGTACTGTGGCAAGATCGACAAGACACTGGCAAATCAAACATCACAGAGCAGACACAATAACACAGTGCATCGTAACTCAGCGTAGAAAGCTCTGTGTGCTGCTCTTAGCAGTAATATGGTAAAATTTAAATGGGTTTTAATATTTAACTGAGTTACATGGATAGATTAATGGGATTTAATTTTATTTCACAGGTTTTAGCTTATCTACATATATATCTATTTATTCTTCATTATGTTTACTGTGATGTGTGTTTGTCTTGCGTGTCTTTGTGCCACCACCAAAGCAAATTTTCCATTTCATGTAAGTTTAATGGACAATAAAGAAGTTTAAAGTGTACCTCCGGGATTTTGGACACCAGACCTCATTTCCGAGTCAGCCAGGGTGTAAACAATGTGTCCAGAACGTTTTTTTCACATTCCATGCAGTCCTTGTGAATTCTCATATCCATGTTGCTAAGCTAGCGCAAGTGAACGGATATGGTAGTAGCCTGCCCCCAAAAATAGTCTTATCCGGTTGCAACAACATTCAAAACAACCCCATTATTATGCCAGACTGCAAGTGTAAATACTTGTCTTGATAGAATGAAGTTTGAAATGAAACCAACATTGCAATCATGTTTGATCACCATCAGCAATTTGTGTTCCGGTTTGAAAGCTTGACAGCCGCGGAGTGATATTCCTAGTACAAATCCTAGCTTCGTTTGACACATCCATAACTTTTCCATAGAGCGAACTCCAACATCTTTGAAGTTTGTAAAACTGAACGGTTTTCCCCTCTCCCTGACCTCGCTCGCAAACATCAAGAGTAATGCTTTCTGTCCGATGAATCCAGGAATACGGCAAGTCATGTCTAATGCCATTTGTCACAGCAATTACACAAAATAACAGTAAAGCATTACAACATGCCAATCCAAAAGGGTAACTTCTAGCCCAAGTTTTGGCTAACGTAGGCGAAGCCATTATACCACTGGGCTACCATCATAGAAGCAGAAAGCATAGCAAACCTGTTCTTCGGAGACTGTTGGTGCGCGCCACAAAATGTAGATCTGGGAATGCGGTTGGCACCGCGGACACTTTTCGAGTTTTCCGTGTAGGTATTAGACTTCGAGAAGGACTTTGTGAAGTCGTCGGGACTGAAATGGTCACTGCAAAGCACCGGGGTAGCTTACGGAGCGTCTCCATCGGTGGGTTGATGTAGCCCTGCAGCCAGGAGCCAGAGTTTGGTTCTTTCAACATCTTTCACGGAAACCAATGGAAGCTTGCCGATACCCATCTGTGGGCTTTATTATTGCAGTTGGTATATACACACTGATGTACCATGGTGCGATGTCGTTGGGTTTTAATCCACTATTCGATCCGAAAGCAGTTGTAGAACTAGCCTTGATTTGCAATGTCTCTTGCGGGTCCCTGCAGTGGGTGGGTGGGCTACATCACAACTGAAGAGAGCAAAGTAAAATTCCGCCGACCCCGAGAAAATAGTCTCTCAACATGGCAAAATCCACGCAGTGCAAGGTTGGTTTAATTTCAAACTTCATTCTACTAAGACAAACATTTACACTTGCAGTATGGTATAATAACGGTTTTGTTTTGAATGTTGTTTAAACGGGATAAGACTATTTTTGGGGGCAGGTTACTACCATATCCGTTCACTTGCGCTAGCTTAGCAACATGGATATGAGAATTCACAAGGACTGCATGGAATGTGAAAAAAACGTTCTGGACACATTGTTTACACACTGGCTGACTCGGAAATGAGGTCTGGTGTCCAAAATCCCGGAGGTACACTTTAAGTCTAAGACACGCACACAGAATAGATACACCAGACACACCTAACACACACACACACACACACACACACACACACACACACACACACACACACACACAAAAGCCAGCGCCTGGATGAATCTTTCCTCATTTCTAATCCATGATTGTCAATGTGGCCTCATTGCAGGTTCTGGACCTGGGCACGGTGAAGGCCACGGTCGAGGGCGAGACCAAGAAGCTGCCGTTCCGCATGCTGGACGTGATGACCAAGGCCACCATGCTGGTGGGCGACAAGGTGCACCTGCACATCGCCTACAACACCAAGACGCGCATGGAGAGGGCCGTCAACGTCATCTTCCGCACCGGCCCACTGCGCATCATCACCGAGCAGCGCAAAACCGTACGTCTCATGCACACAGTTGGACAGACACACGCACACGCACACGCACGCACACACACATAGAGCAATGCAAAACCATATGTCTCATACACACAGGCACACACACACACATTCTCTTTCTCTCTCTCTCTCTCTCTTTCACACACACACACACACACACACACACACACACACACACACACACACACACACACACACACACACACACAATGCAAAACGAAACATGCACTCACTCACACACATGCACACTCACTTACCTCACCTCACACACACACACATACAGAGAAGACTGTATGTTTTGTTATTAAGTCTATGTTAACTTCTGGCTTGACTTGTAGTGTACATCACACACATCAGTGGTGTGTTGAATTTGAAAGAATAACGTATAGCCATTTACATTGTGCAGACTTGTGCATTTATGCCTGAGAGTATTGAAATTGTTAGACTTACATTTATTTGTAGATAAGATAGATAATGGTCATGGCCATGGGTAGCAGTTTTTTTAAGCACAATACATGCATACATGTAGCTCGAACAGTTGGAAAAGAATTGAATGAAAGGAAATCAGAAAAAAATGCATTGAAAAAAACAAAAAACGGATTATTATTGGAAGATTGCCGGTTGGAGTCCCATACCAGTAGGAAAAATGTCTACCAAGTGCTTGCTGTAAAAGAATGAATTCATTCATAAATGTGTGCTGCTCCTTGTCTTGTCTGCCAGGGTGTGGTGATTGAGATGGGGGATACTCACGGCTACATTAAGTACCCTGAGGACCCCAAGGTGCTCTTCTCCCTGCGAGAGGTGGTGGACGATGACCCACTGGCGGTGGACGACAAGGTGGAGTTCACCATCATGCCGGTAGGTATTTATTCGTGCACAATGGTACTGCTTCTTCTTGATTTATTTTATTTGACCTTTATTTCATCAGGAAAATGAACCCATTGAGATAAAAAAAAAATCTCTTTTACAAGGGGTCCTGGCCAAGTGACCGCACAAGTTACAAAATAAAAAATTCGTTTGCATTAAAATTACAAATAAAGTTAAACAGTAACAAATCAAATCAATAAAAAACAATTACAAAAGATGGACTCAGTCTCAGAGTTCTCATCCTGAATTTAAAATGGCTCAATGGAATCAGTTCTGTTAATTTCAAGTCCTTCTGTAATTTGTTCCATGAGGTAGGAGCAGAAAACGCAAAACTTTGCTTTTGTATTATTTTTTTTCTTCATCTGTTTTTTTAATGTATTATTTTCCCAAATACTGCACCCTCCCTTTTTGGCGCTAGCCTGGCGCTCACGCAGACCCTTCGTGCTTCGTGCATGTTGGTTAAACTTCGTGAGCTCGTACGAGGGTCTGGAAATCTTAGACGAGCCCGAACGGCATCCAATATTTCATGGTCGGTCCAATCAGAATCACAGGGCGGGGTATATACAAGTCAGTGGTTGAAGTAGTAGTGATTCAAAAAAAGCCACGTGAATTCTCCAATCAGGGATGTTTACCGGTAACCAGTTAACCGATAGTCGACAGGATCAACGATAACCGGTTAAATTTTCTGCCACCGGTTAACCGGTAATAATAATTATAATAATACTTTCCTCCCAAAAAGCCCCCAAAAACTATAATTTTGAGGTTTTGGTATGATAATTCAGCATTTTCCATCTGGCGACACTGGCTGGACATGACAGACCCTGTCTGAGCAGCAAGAAGAAAGGCTTATGTGAAAAATAAAATTGATCAGGCACGCAAACGTTATATCATTTAAGATTGCCGGTTAACCGGTTAACCACCGGTTAATGAGTCTCAGTAACCGGTTAAGATATTTTTACATTTTCGCCATCCCTACTCCAATCAGGTTTGAGCTGTTTTGAACACGCCCACGCCTTTCCAGAGCTAAGCGATTGTCAATGTTCCAACCATCGCGTGAGAAACAGGTTATTTCGGCGCATCACTGAAGTCTCAAATAGTACAAAAAGTAGATTACACCCATCTCTTTCTTGATCTCTGTCTTCTACGTTTTTTTTGTATATCCCATACTTTATAGTATAAAACTAAGATTACTTCATCAAGTAACAATACACCCCTCTCCCCCACAACCATAATCAGCACATTCGAGTTACCTACACTGCTGGATGATAAGTAGTAGTCATCAAGCCAAATAAAAACAAAGACAAGAAAGATGACCAAGAAATGCAAAAAAAATACAATCATGCCCTACTTTACACCTTTCTCAAAGATCTACTAGGCTAAGTGTGTGTTGGATTCAGGGCTTTGAACCGTTATTTTTTTCCAAACGTTTCGTTCCGAACAGAAACAGAATTATAACGTTTACGGTTATGAGTTCCACCAATAAATTGACGTTCCCGAACCGGTTAGAACAAAAAAATATTGTTCCCGGAACGGTTAATTTCGTTCCTGTCAGCTGATTACTCCCTAGGCCTAACTGACGTTAATTAACCAAATAAGACGGAAGTGCAAATGAGTCAGCCTACTTCCAAACAAGAAAAGAATATCCTCCAGAATTTTGTCATTCAGGGACGACCTAAGCGGAGAATAAACCTCAATGATGAAAATGCGCACTCCACGCTGACTTGGGTCACGGGGAGCGCTATGATGGACATTGTGAGTTTGCATATTTGAAGCGGCCATGGATGCCCAATAACGTCGAACATTCTCGGTGCGCTTTACACGTGCTTCTCTGCAATATCTTACAATGATGCAATGGAAACTCTGCCCTTTTGTATGACAGTGGTTTCTCTTATTTAAGATGTGGAGTGGAGACTTTGTAATCCACAGCTCTCTCTCCATTCAGTCAGAGAATGTCTGATGTCACACAGGATGTGAACCTCAGCCGTCATGGGTAACGTGCACAGGAAAATAATTACTTTTCTTTTAGTTTGAGGAACGGTATTAACCGGTATTAACCGGTTACCATTATTTTTAAATAAGTGTTTCCGTTCCAGAACATAAAAAATAATAACGTTTCCGGTTTCGTTTCTGTTCCCTGTAAAATACAAAAAGTTCCTGGTTTTCGTTTTCGTTCCTTGAACCGGTTCAAAGCCCTGGTTGGATTATACCTATATGTGTCTGTAATGACAATGCAGTCTTTTAACCCATTGTGTCCTGGAGCGACATATACGCTGCATTCAGGTTCTTGAGATTTGAGCTGTTTTATTAAAACATATGGGTAAGTTAGAGCAGAAAAAAACACATTCTAGTACAAAATGAAGGTTCTAGCTTTTAAATGCAACTTATTTGCTGTTTTTATGTGCTTCGGAGACTGAGATATTTAGGTAGGAGAAGGCACCTTTTCCCAAAAAGGGCTTAGGCTAAAATGAGTTTAATTGTGTCTGTCTTCTTCCATTTAGAAAATCGGAGCGATGGGCAACAAGGCCATCCGGGTGAAGAAGTTTGTGGACAAGGCAGTCCTCACACCTCCCAAAGTAGAGCCCCTGGTGGCGAAAAGTAAATTAAAGGTAAAAGATCTATATCAGTAGCAGTAGAAGTTCTTTATTTTCACTATTCAAGTACAGTAAGATGTATAGTTTGGAAGAGCCCACAGATGCAAAGGAGCTGTATGGACCTTACATAATAAAGTTTACAAGATTTTAACCTGCAGTGATAATACCTGATTAATTAACACTCACAATTAACACTATTAATTGACTTTTGATGTACCACATTTGCTCAATAGTGAGTCCTTATTAATGACTGAGGGCTTAAATATCATTGCCTAGATATTTCATGTCCTGACATACTTAATACACTATTACATTATTACATTATAATGCATGTGCTATTGTTGTGAAGTGGTCCCGTAGCATAGAGAGGTAGGATATTCAGTATACAACAACAGTATACAGCAATCCAATAAGGCTATGATGGGTAAATGGGAAATCTTAATTTTACAGGTGTGTATTGATTTATAATATAGATTTAGAATTTTCCTCAGATAAGTCTCAGGTAAATGTCCACTTATTTGTCTGCATTTTGATTTGTTTCCTCTCGTTAATGTGAGTGCAGAAAAAGATGGCGATCAAAATCACAACTGAGGCCAAAGACCTGGGGAAGCTGCCTGAGGACATCAAGCCTGATCCTGACGAGGAGCCAAACACGTGAGTAGACCATGTGGCCTTTACAGATATTTTAGTTTAAGAAGGTAGGTCTCTCCACTGTGAAATAAGCTTAAAAAAATGTAATTAAATGAAAGCAGCAACAGCGTTTAAATATTTTAATTTAGATTTAAAAATCCTTGGGCTACCCTGCAGAGATGGTTAAAAAGCACACAATAAAACTATATGAGTCCTTTTTTTGTATTTCCTGTTTACATTTTACTGCCAACTATTGTGACTTTATTACCAGGTAGAGGTGCACTGTGTGATATTTTTTGTAGTTTATTTCCAGAATTCATGCTACCCATTCAAAAATACTTACCACCACCACCAAATTTGAAGTCTTCATTATGACTGGGAAAATTGTACTTTCCTTGCATGAAAAGGGGGATCCCCTCCATTTGTCCGCCATTTTAAATTTCCAGAAATAGACCATTTTAGCTGGACAACTTACTGTACTATTATATATAACTATGTATTAGTTCATTATTTAGTAAATATTCATGAAAAGTGTCAATGAGCAGCATAGTTGCAAAACCTACTCTGGCCAACATCATACACTGCTCCTTTTAAAGGTCTTGTTTTAAAATGGAAAACAAAGCAAATCTGCCAAAAAAAAAGGGCTAACACTGATGAAGACACTTGCCAACTTTCTTGTGTGTCCCCTCCCTTACAGCAGTGACGTGTTGCCAGTGCGAGCCAAGCCCAATCCTGTGAGCACCAAAATGGGGATGCTGAGGAAGGAGTTGATCAAGAAGGAATCTGAAGAGAGCAAGCGCTCCAGGAGTCGTGACCGGTCCAGCCGCAGCAGGAGTCGGAGTCGTAACCGTAGCCGCAGTCGCAGTCGCAGTCGTTCCCGCCGCCGATCTACCAGCCTTTCAAAGGATGTCAAAAGCGAGAAGAAGTATGATGTGTCAGGCAAGGGCCCCACGGCTGGGGTGAAGAGAGAGGATAGGAGGAGTAAGGAGGGCTCAAGCAGGAGAAGCCGCAGCCGTAGCAGAGAGCGTTCCTACCGGCGACGCAGCAGGGAGAGGAGTCGAGACCGGCACAGGGATCGCGACAGGGAACGAGATCGCGACAGGGACCGAGATCGCGACAGAGACAGAGATCGCGACAGAGACAGGGATCGTGACAGAGATAGGGACAGAGACCGAGACAGAGACAAAGACGGAGATCGAGATAGGGACAGAGACCGAGACAGAGGTGGCTATTATGATCGCGGCTATGGTGATCCCATGCGCCCCGACATGAGGTACTGGCACGACGGTAGGAGCAGAGAGGGCCCTCCCCATCCATACCCTCCTTACTACAGAGAGCCGCCTTACGGCCCCGACCGATACGGCCCTCCTGGCCACGACCCATATGGCCCACCTGGCCACGACCCATACGGCCCGCCTGGCCCCGACCCATACGGCCCACCTGGCCCCTATGCCCGCGAGGGGCCTCCCAAGCCCGTCATCATCGACTACGGGCACCCCAAGCAGCCTTACGTTGTGGACTACGGACACCCCAAGAAGCCGTACGTTGTTGAGTACGGGCACCCCAGCTCCAGTTCCACCGTGGTGGAGGACGAGCTGATGAAGAAGCAGCGAGAGCTTGAGGAACTGGATGCGCTGATTGCTCGGAGGAAGGCCTTGATCGGCGTAGATGACGGGGATGAGAAGCCGAAGGCACCTCCTCCACCCAGGGAGCCCAGGGAGCCCAAGGAGCGGCGCGGCTGGGGATCGGAGCCACTAGCCTCAGACGAGGAGGAGACTTTGGACTGGCTGCCCCAGAATGCGAGACGTCAGCAGCCGGCCAAACCGATTAAGTCCATTCTGAAGAAAACCAAAGACCCGATCCCTGTGGCTTCCTCTCCACCTCAGGTGAGAACACAACAATTTAATAACTAATTTGGCTACACTACAGTAGATATGGCATTTTTGTCAGTGCCTTTATTGTAACATTGGTTAAAAAAATGTTCTTTTTTGCCTTTTTTTCTCAAGACTAAAAAACCCGATGAATCATCTTCGCAGTACTACTATGACACCGCCTACCCAGGTGCTGCCGCCTCAAGCTATCCCCCTCGTTCAGGCCAGACGCGTCCATACCCGGAGGAGCGGCCCTACAAAGAGCCTGATACCTACAGTCAAAGCTCTGCTGCACCTGCATCCACATCTGTGTCTGGTCAGTCTGGGGACCATCGGTCCTCCACATCTGCCTCTTCCGTTCCACGCAAGCCCCCTCCGCCTCCTCCTGGACTTCCGCCTTGTCTGCAGCAGAAGGCCAGCAGCAGCACTCTCCTGGCCACCCAGGCCCTGCTGAGCCAGCTGCAGGCGTCCGGGGCCCGCAGCGACAAGGTCTCCCAGATGCAGCGCGTCCTGGGTCTCCTCAACAAGGGGGTGGACGTCAGCCAGCTCACCACGCTCATCAAGGAGTCTATGGGCAAGGGCACCACCGGGGCCAGCAGCAGCAGCTCTTCATCAGCTGCCAAGGGCGAACGTTACGATCCCTTCAAAGAGGACGATGACCACGAGAGCAAGGACTCCAGGGATGACCTGCTGCCGCACGAGAGGGCCATGAAGGACGGAAGCGGCTTCTCCCGCATCCTTGGCCTGGGCAACACGTCAAAGGAGAAGGAGAAGGAGAAGAAGAGGGAGAGGGAGAAAGAGAGAGAGAAGGAGAAGCGGAGTTTAGATCGGGATGATGATGATGATGATGAGGAGGAGGAGGCTCGGCTCTACGGCAGCTCGGCAGCTGCAGGGTCATCCTCCAGTCAACATGGCCGCCGGACTGAACAACGGCAAAGCCCTGAGACCTCTGCACCACACCGCAAGGAACCAACGCCGGACGAGCCCAAGCCATCCTCCTCGGGGAAAAAGGAGGACAAGGAGCTCTACATGGACAAAGTCCAGAACCTTCTCAAGGCCATCGGGTTGAACCTCCATTCCTCCGACGTCACCCAGCTGACAGACAGGATGAAGGAGAAGCTGTACGGCGGCAAGACCCGGGAGGCCTCAGTGGACTCCAAGGGTAGTGAGCGCTCGTCGAGTCGACAGCGCAGCCACACTCCGTCCGTAGGTGGTGAGGATGATCCCACGGGCTCTGCCTCCCCGGCCAAGAAGGCCCGCCGTGAGCACTACAGGAGCCACTCGAGCCAGTCGCGTCACAGCAGAGAGCACGAACCGCAAGAAGCAGACAAGGGGAGCTCTGCAGATGGCAGAGAGTCTGCCGAGCGTAGCAAGCGTGCATCAGAATCACCCAGCCAGAAGTACGACCCCTACTCCTCCTACCCAGAGTACGCCAAACCACAGGCCGACCCTGCTCAGCCCTCTCCCCTGTCCACTGCTACCACAGCGTACCCCTACTCTGCCACGCACAGCAGCTACCCGTACCCTTATCCAAGTGGCTCATACTCTGCATCTCAGTACCCTCAGGCTGCCTACGCGCAGTACGCCAACTACACCTCTGCTTCCTCCACTGCCTCGGCAAGGGCATATGACCCATTCTCTTATGCATCTGCAGCCACCTATACCCCCACCCCCATCTCCGAACTCCAAGCCGCAGCGGTAGCCCCCTCCACCACCACCACCACCAACACCACCACCACCACCACCACCACCACACCACCCCCCTCCGCCACCTCCTCTTCCTCTTATTCAGCGAGCAGCAGCCAACCCCTTACTGTGGGAAATGGAAACCCCCACGCCCCCATTCAGGCCTCTGGCAGCGCCTCCGTGACCTTGGAGAGCACCAACGTGACCTTGACCAAGCCAGAGGAGGTGAGCCAGGAGGACGAAAACGTCAATCGATGCCTCACTGTCATTGAGCCTGTCACGGATCTGGAGGTGGCCAATACACCAGAGATATCTGTGCTGACTGATGATGACGTGAGAAAGAGACACAAAGAGAAGGTAACTATTTCAGCGGGACAGGGTTATGAGTTGTGGGAATAGAATTGGTTATTGGAAATACAAGGCGCGTTAGCTGCTGAGTACAATAGGTTACGTTACTCCCAAAGACACAATGCAGCAGGTGTACAAAAGGCACCTATTTGTCGTGCTAATGGGTCATTTCATGTGAAACTTGGGGGCCCGACCTACACAGATTTCAATTAAACTTGTGCCTTTTTAGTTGCAAGGACCCCCCGAACTGCATCTTTTTTTATCCATCTGACAGACATATTAAGGGAGAAACAAGACTAAGACTGTTACTTTGGCCTAATGATTCAGTCACTGTAGCTTAATTTATTTACACACACTAGAAAGATAGCATTGATATCGTATTTAACAGAATATCGACAGGCCTTTTGCTCTCGCAAACTACCAGCACTGTGCTGCCATGAGAACAAAGAAGTAGCTGAGACGACATGTGCTTGTCCCCTAGTCAGGATTGTTTGGAGTTGCGCGACAATGCTCTGAGCCTTTGTGTGGGGGGCGTGGTTGCACGCAGAGACAAATTTGAGGTTATGCGTCGGAGGCATAAATTAGGCTTTAGAGGAGCCTGAAGATGTTAACACATTGCCTCCTAACATGTCTCTGAATTTAGCCTGTTGACTCCCAGACATTCTAAGCAAGTTATTTTGAACATTCACATAATATTTTGTTAGACCTATGGACACACAATAGGGCTTTTTTCCATTTGTTTCTAGGTGATTCCAAGCCTAGATTGTTTGTTTTGATTAGGCTACCCCACGAGACTTGACGTTATTTGGTCAGGAAGTGCATGATTTGATACTTCGCTGCAACACTCAAATACTGCATTGTGATAAAATGCCAAGATGAAATATCCAAATTATGACTTTGTAGGGGTTTGGACTTTGTAGTTACTTTCATGATCCATGCTAGTTCTGTTCATCAGACTTACCAAAATCACACAAAAGGTTAACTTAGAGTGTCTAGATTTGAAAGTTAAAGAAAAGGAGGCTACAACAAAGGGAATTTTTCCATTTGGTAGTAAAAAAAACCCTGCATTTAATCTATATGGAAGTCAATGTTTTAATGATATTATAGCCTATCTTCAGGAGGGAAATAACCATCCTTAATTACAGTCTTAATATTTTAATATTTCATAATTCATACCTGAACAGTCATGGTTTTCCATGCTCTTTGTGTTATATGTTGTGTTATATGTCGAGCCCTAAAAGAGCTTTCAAGCAAAACGATCTTTTCGTGACTTCAATTCACTGACCTCATCATGGACGAGTGTATAGTGTCCCACCCACTACATTAAAACTACTGTGAAGGCACATTAAGCTTAATTTAAATGACGTCAGGCCCCAAAGTCTCTGATTTCACGTGAAATGACCCCAATGCATAATAGACTTAAATGATCACACATTTTATTGTAAGTGCGACGTGATATTTGTGTCATTTTTCAAGTGTTCATTCGGCATAAGGATGATTTGTAATGCAGGTTGACCACCATCAGAAAATGTTTAGAACCACTGTTTAGAACTACTGTTTGTTACTCTATCGAAGCCTCAGGCATAAAGCTATAGATACACACACTAGTCGGTTAGCGCGCTAATAATATCGATAGACATTTTTGCAAATACTTCGGTAAGGACATGCTTGTAGGATTATTTCTTCACACTCCTCTGGTATGTATGACTGAATTTAGCATGCATTACACTTAAATATGACACAAATTATTTATACTGAATACTTACAGCCTGTCCAATGTTAAGCTGCATGTGCATTGGTCTTTGCATACAAAAAGTGACTCAAAAGCCTAGTAAGTCGGTTGCAATACAATGAAATGATATCAATAGATACTGCGTGTAGCAAAATACCCTCCTCATGTCAATATCATGAGCGTCATGAGGGTTTCTTCCAAGATGCGAAAGTTGAGTGTGTATAGCCTATTATATATTGAGCTAGTTAGCTTTTGTTTGCTAGTTAGCTTGTTCTAATTACCGTTACATAAAATGCTGATAATCCATTTATGAGGAAGTAGTTTTAGATAAGTTGATCTTGGACAGGAAGGTAACTTAGTATCATGGTACTCGTTGTGAGAAAACATGCACATCCACAAAAGATGTTCCAGTAATGTTCACTGGTCATAACAGTTAACCAAAAGGGCTAGGATGGCTAGGACTAATGAAAACACTTGTAAGAGCAATCGTAGCAATCGTATGGTCGCAAGAAAATCAAAGCTGTTTGAAATCCTGGTTGCCCCTCTTGTTTGAATCGGACGGTTGATTTGACACTAATTATCACACTGACCATGCACATAAGGCAAACATTGTGAACTGTTAGCAATCGCATCCTCACCTCCACCTCGCAGGTGTGTGATTCCATTCAGCCTTTATGTCCTCAGCAGTTCTGGAAAACAAGTCCGTTATATAGTGTGAGAACATGACTTGTGAGATGTGAACTTGTATACCCTGCGATTGACTCGTACAGTGTAAGTAGGAGCTGATGCCGGTGATTGTAAATCAGGCTTTAGACATGTATGAATGTAGTGGCCGTCATCAGTCTGGGTATGCCTCCCATAGAGGAATACTGTTTGAGATGGATAAACTGAAAAATTACTCATAATCCTCAGTCTTTGCATTCCTCCTAGCTAGAGTGCGCGATATGACTATTAAATCGTGAATCATGAAATCGAGTAGAAAATCGTCAAAAACTGTCAAAGTGGAGAAATTCTATACTTCACCTTGGAGTGAGGATGTTTACTTTATCAGAGTCATGTTCACTTTATCAGAGTGATGTTTACTTACCTAGTGTTGTTTTTACTGAATTCATTACATTCCAATATTGCGCTTTGCATGTTATCAGTGTGTTTTACATTTACATGGAAAATTGCAAGTATATTCATTAAAATCAGTTCAGAAAGGTGTGTAGCCCTAAAATGCCTGCCTTTGTTATTTGTATTTGAGATTTATGTTAATAATCGTGATATGACATTTTTTCCATATCGCCCACCCCTGCTCCTAAGGAATGAATAATGTTTAACCAATCGAGATCGCAGTCGAGGCTGTAAATGAATGATGTTTAACCCTTCGAGATCGCATTCAAGACTGTATAAAATAACAGGGTTCCCGCGGGTTATTAAAAATATTAAAAAGGCATTGAATTTAGTTATCCAGCATTAAGAGCATTAATAGCATTGAATTAGCTGTTAAAAGTCGGGAATTTTTTTCACTGCGGCATTAAATTTTCAAAAAACATTTCAGTGT